>NC_091304.1:33564067-33671567 GCF_038502225.1 Cherax quadricarinatus | reverse complement strand
GCAATAATGTTGAAGGATAAGCTATGGCAGGAAAAGAGGGACTACAAATGTATAAATTCAAGGATTATGTGGAGTAAAATAAAGATTGGATGTGAAAAGTGGGTTATAGTAAGCGTGTATGCACCTGGAGAAGAGAGAAGTGTAGAGGAGAGAGAGAGATTCTGGGAAATGTTGAGTGAATGCGTGGGGAGTTTTGAATCAAGTGTGAGAGTAATGGTGGTTGGGGATTTCAATGCTAAAGTGGGTAAAAATGTTATGGAGGGAGTAGTAGGTAATTTTGGGGTGCCAGGGGTAAATGTAAATGGGGAGCCTTTAATTGAGCTATGTGTAGAAAGAAATTTGGTAATAAGTAATACATATTTTATGAAAAAGAGGATAAATAAATATACAAGGTATGATGTAGCACGTAATGAAAGTAGTTTGTTAGATTATGTATTGGTGGATAAAAGGTTGATGGGTAGGCTCCAGGATGTACATGTTTATAGAGGGGCAACTGATATATCGGATCATTATTTAGTTGTAGCTACAGTTAGAGTAAGAGGTAGATGGGAAAAGAGGAAGGTGGCAACAACAAGTAAGAGGGAGGTGAAAGTGTATAAACTAAGGGAGGAGGAAGTTCGGGTGAGATATAAGCGACTATTGGCAGAAAGGTGGGCTAGTGCAAAGATGAGTAGTGGGGGGGTTGAAGAGGGTTGGAATAGTTTTAAAAATGCAGTATTAGAATGTGGGGCAGAAGTTTGTGGTTATAGGAGGGTGGGGGCAGGAGGAAAGAGGAGTGATTGGTGGAATGATGAAGTAAAGGGTGTGATAAAAGAGAAAAAGGTAGCTTACGAGAGGTTTTTACAAAGCAGAAGTGTTATAAGAAGAGCAGAGTATATGGAGAGTAAAAGAAAGGTGAAGAGAGTGGTGAGAGAGTGCAAAAGGAGAGCAGATGAAAGAGTGGGAGAGGCACTGTCAAGAAATTTTAATGAAAATAAGAAAAAAATTTGGAGTGAGTTAAACAAGTTAAGAAAGCCTAGGGAAAGTATGGATTTGTCAGTTAAAAACAGAGTAGGGGAGTTAGTAGATGGGGAGAGGGATGTATTAGGTAGATGGCGAGAATATTTTGAGGAACTTTTAAATGTTAAGGAAGAAAGGGAGGCGGTAATTTCATGCACTGGCCAGGGAGGTATACCATCTTTTAGGAGTGAAGAAGAGCAGAATGTAAGTGTGGTGGAGGTACGTGAGGCATTACGTAGAATGAAAGGGGGTAAAGCAGCTGGAACTGATGGGATCATGACAGAAATGTTAAAAGCAGGGGGGGATATAGTGTTGGAGTGGTTGGTACTTTTGTTTAATAAATGTATGAAAGAGGGGAAGGTACCCAGGGATTGGCAGAGAGCATGTATAGTCCCTTTATATAAAGGGAAAGGGGACAAAAGAGATTGTAAAAATTATAGAGGAATAAGTTTACTGAGTATACCAGGAAAAGTATACGGTAGGGTTATAATTGAAAGAATTGGAGGTAAGACAGAATGTAGAATTGCGGACGAGCAAGGAGGTTTCAGAGTGGGTAGGGGATGTGTAGATCAAGTGTTTACATTGAAGCATATATGTGAACAGTATTTAGATAAAGGTAGGGAAGTTTTTATTGCATTTATGGATTTAGAAAAGGCATATGATAGAGTGGATAGAGGAGCAATGTGGCAGATGTTGCAAGTATATGGAATAGGTGGTAAGTTACTAAATGCTGTAAAGAGCTTTTATGAGGATAGTGAGGCTCAGGTTAGGGTGTGTAGAAGAGAGGGAGAATACTTCCCGGTAAAAGTAGGTCTTAGACAGGGATGTGTAATGTCACCATGGTTGTTTAATATATTTATAGATGGGGTTGTAAAAGAAGTAAATGCTAGGGTGTTCGGGAGAGGGGTGGGATTAAATTATGGGGAATCAAATTCAAAATGGGAATTGACACAGTTACTTTTTGCTGATGATACTGTGCTTATGGGAGATTCTAAAGAAAAATTGCAAAGGTTAGTGGATGAGTTTGAGAATGTGTGTAAAGGTAGAAAGTTGAAAGTGAACATAGAAAAGAGTAAGGTGATGAGGGTATCAAATGATTTAGATAAAGAAAAATTGGATATCAAATTGGGGAGGAGGAGTATGGAAGAAGTGAATGTTTTCAGATACTTAGGAGTTGACGTGTCGGCGGATGGATTTATGAAGGATGAGGTTAATCATAGAATTGATGAGGGAAAAAAGGTGAGTGGTGCGTTGAGGTATATGTGGAGTCAAAAAACGTTATCTATGGAGGCAAAGAAGGGAATGTATGAAAGTATAGTAGTACCAACACTCTTATATGGATGTGAAGCTTGGGTGGTAAATGCAGCAGCGAGGAGACGGTTGGAGGCAGTGGAGATGTCCTGTCTAAGGGCAATGTGTGGTGTAAATATTATGCAGAAAATTCGGAGTGTGGAAATTAGGAGAAGGTGTGGAGTTAATAAAAGCATTAGTCAGAGGGCAGAAGAGGGGTTGTTGAGGTGGTTTGGTCATTTAGAGAGAATGGATCAAAGTAGAATGACATGGAAAGCATATAAATCTATAGGGGAAGGAAAGAGGGGTAGGGGTCGTCCTCGAAAGGGTTGGAAAGAGGGGGTAAAGGAGGTTTTGTGGGTGAGGGGCTTGGACTTCCAGCAAGCGTGCCTGAGCGTGTTAGATAGGAGTGAATGGAGACGAATGATACTTGGGACCTGACGATCTGTTGGAGTGTGAGCAGGGTAATATTTAGTGAAGGGATTCAGGGAAACCGGTTATTTTCATATAGTCGGACTTGAGTCCTGGAAATGGGAAGTACAATGCCTGCACTTTAAAGGAGGGGTTTGGGATATTGGCAGTTTGGAGGGATATGTTGTGTATCTCTATACGTATATGCTTCTAAACTGTTATATTCTGAGCACCTCTGCAAAAGCAGTGATAATGTGTGAGTGTGGTGAAAGTGTTGAATGATGATGAAAGTATTTTCTTTTTGGGGATTTTCTTTCTTTTTCTTGGGTCACCCTGCCTCGGTGGGAGACGACCGACTTGTTGAAAAGAAAAATAAATATATATATATATATATATATATATATATATATATATATATATATATTATATATATATATATATATATATATATATATACACACACATACATACATACAGTGGACCCCCGGTTAACGAACTTTTTTCATTCCAGTAGTATGTTCAGGTGCCAGTACTGACCGAATTTTTTCCCATAAGGAATATTGTGAAGTAGATTAGTCCATTTCAGACCCCCAAACATACACGTACAAACGCACTTACATAAATACACTTACATAATTGGTCGCATTTGGAGGTGATCGTTAAGCGGGGGTCCACTGTATATATATAATATTAGCCTATGTAAAATGAATGAGGCATTTTTCTGACACTAGAAATAGTTATGCTCTTGAACTTCTAGCCAATAAAATTAATATTAATACCATTATACTGTATGTCCCAGGAATCAGTTTTGCTCACCACAGAAGTTAATTGTTAGTAATAATTCAGAGCCTGAAAAAATTAAAATGTTATGGTTAAGCAAATCTACAGATTTTACTGATCTGGGAGCACTTGAGAGAAAAGTTATCTGTCCAAGCAACACCTTCCTAACCTGATACTTACTGAAGGGCACTTTGTATGAGAGGCCCGAGGATGAGCTCCAAGCTGCCTGCACTGCCCCTCCGCGCATGCCCGCCCACACCCCCGATGTGCTGTGAACAATAATACTTCCCTCAATCACTGCCCAATGCCAATTCCCGCCCACAGCTCTTTGCTTACCTTATCTGGAGCAACCACATTTCTTCGGGGAGACTCAAATATTAAAGATAAGGCAGCCTCAAGGTATTGTGTATACATTATGCAACAGGGAAAAATTCAGTACATACTGTACTATAACAGGATTTTTCCCCATTTAGTTATCCTTTCTATCAAGCTTCAAGTTATATGAAACATATAACTAAGATGCTGATAAGTAAGGAACATGCAGGTGCTATGGGTGAAGCTAAAGTGAGGTGCACAAAGAATAAGGGGTAATTGCAATACTGTGGGCAAGTGGCTGGGGGTCACAGGATATTGACAGGAAGCAGCTGTAGGAGGTAGGTCAATGGTCACATAGGTCATGTATTTACACTGTCTGTGGCCAAGGATAGTGAAGCTGATCCCACCCAATCTTGTCAACAAGTTAACTGACATTATATATATGTCAGTGAAGCCACCCTAAATACTATCAGCAATTCATGCAAAAAAAAATAAATAAATAAATAAAAAAAAAAGAGGTTGCTACACACTCTTGGGCAGGCTTAAAATATCTATTGTGATCATGATCTAGCTATTATAAACACATCAGATCAAAAGTAAACAATGCACAGTCTCATCTTATTCATAAACCTTAGAAAATTATTTTAAGGTTCTAATATTAGTTTATTAAAACAAAAATTGAAATGTATTTTTCTCCAATATGCAAACAGCCAAGGTTTTTATTATATATTCCAGAAAATAAACAGCTGCTCATTAGCTCTCCTGGCCAGATTTTTAAATGCATTAAAATAAATACACTGAAAAGGCTGTCAAAAGGTCAACTTGTCTTAAGTAAAGACTGCAATAAAGGGAAATTGTGTCAAGGTATTAACTAAGTAGTTTGGTTATGTAGTAAAAAGGAATGCCACTAATTTTAAAGTTGGTTGATCTAGTATGTAAATAAAATCATTAACTTCCTGAGGGGTAGAAAAATTATCAAGGAATAGTGTTTGATGCATAGATCACAATCACGTGATTTGCTAAGGCAATAATTTTTATTACATTAATTTTTCAGCTGAAATGTTTTGATTATAGCAAAACATTATAAATTTTAATATCAAGAAATGCAAGGAAGATTGTTTTTATTTCAGTATATTTTTTTTTTCTTCAATGAACTGGCCATATCCCACCAAGGCAGGAGGACCTAAAAAGAAAAACAAAAGTTTCTCTTTTTAAATTTAGTAATGTATACAGGAGAAGGGGTTACTAGCCCCATTGCTCCCAGCATTTTAGTTGCCTCTTACGACATGCATGGCTTACGGAGGAAGAATTCTGTTCCACTTCCCCATGGAGATTCCATATAAATATGATTTTTTAATGAAAACTTTTTAAACAATTTACACTTACAGTAATACATATATTAAAAAAGCTACAGTGACTGTGATCTTGCTAAAATGAAGGGAAGTGTCATGAAGAAATTCCAAGGGTAAGCACAAACTGATATCCAACTAGCTGCCAATTACTGTCAACATAAATCTGACTAATAAATTCAGATTTTTTTTTTTGAAGCTAATGTTCAATTTTGGAGCATTCCTACTATTTTATATGAAACATCTCTTGGCAAGAGATCATTTTTTTGAAGCAATGTTCAATTTTGGAATATTCCTACTATTTTATATGAAACATTTCCTGGCAAGAGATCCAAAGGTATGCTCCCACAATAAAATATGCTAGACTAGCAAATTCTGTCTTTGCCAAAATAAATTTTTTATTGATGTTACACTACACCGCTAACAAGCCATGAAATAAAACCAGTTATTTACCATCTTTCATGAAGACAGAACAAGACTAAACCAATGTCTGTAATGTAATTAATTATATGCATGGTAACTTATTAACTTCATTATGTTATCTCAAGATACAGGTTGACCATTACTAATCTGGCATCACTGGAACCTGTAGGGTGACGGATTAGTTATTTTGCCGGATTACAGAGTGGTTATGTTAGAATACACTTAGCCCAACAGCGATATTTACGCATCGGCGATTTCACCCACTTTATGCCCTATTTTTGGCCCATTCCATTATTCCAGTCTGCCAAACTCATAGCTATTTCACAAGTATTCCTTCCATTCTGTCGACTGAGTACAAGAAACCACCCATTTACCTATTTTAATTACCCAATAAAGTAGTCAGAAATTGGTAATATAGACAATTTCACACAAATTTCAAGAGATGCCAATTTCAAAACAGGGTCCAAAATAAACAATGCAGACATTCCTGGCACTAACATAACAGTTTCTCTGTTCATTAGTCATGTCTCCAAGCCCCTCTTATATTACATATGCTTTCCATTTTGAATTTCTATTCACACAAAAAATAGAAGATATACTGGTGTGCAGACTACTGCATTATTCTAATAATAGTATAAATAATGTCAACCTATTCATGACTGCATATTAGACTGGCCAGTTGGACACACATTGGAAGGCGACGTCATTTGTTCACTCTTGAACATTGGCAAAAAATCGGACATTTCCGCTGCTTTGAACTCAATATCAAGGTATTTTTCATCGTAAAACCAATGAAAATCATATCTATTTCTGTAATATCTTCCATTGTATGAAATGAGACCAAAAAATGAGAATACAACCATAAAAACCAATAAAAAATACACCACAAAGTCGGTGTTTTATAAAATAAACACTGTCACAGTTTATTCTCATTATGCACAGTGTGCTGCAGGATTTTTTTTTATATAGTGCACACTTACTACACAAACCTATTCTCTCACATACAGGCCAAAATTTATCCGTCACAGCTTATCTGAGTGAGCTGAGCTCATGGTGACTGGCAGTGGCTTCAAAGCCACCTCATCTTTTATGGACAATGTACTGTGTATGTGCTTTACACAACAAGAAGTATTTCTTTTATTCGTTGGAACCATGGCTAGGGCTAAAAGCAAGCAGGTTATAACAATAAATGGAGAAAAAACAACTGGAATGACTTATGCAGCAAGTAGTGCCACCAAACAGTAGTGCCAGGTTGGTGTGGCGACCCAAGAAATTTGAAATTATGCTAACTGAAATTAGTGCCGGAGTACTGGGAACCGGATTATTGCCTGATTAGTGATGGCTGACCTGTATATTCCAAAATGAGTTAGGATTATTACACTTAACAGGTGGAGGAAATGTGAGAGATTTTGAATATAAAGTCCCAGGGAATGCTTACAAGAAGGAATGCCTTGGAAATTGCAGAAAAAATCCTCAGTCAAAAGAGGAAAAAAAAACTACTACTACTACTACTGGATACTGAGAAGAAAAAGGTAAGAGGATCAGATAAAATAACATCATGGGTCTTGAAAGAAAGTGCAGACAAACCAAGTTATCTTCCTTGGGGAATCTTTTGGATTTCACTATAAGTGAACTAGTAAACATATTACATAAATTACTAATAAAAGAATAGACAGGAGTTAAAACCATAACCTTGGCACATAGTAGGTCCAGCACTTTGCCACTGAGCTATGAGGCTTTCAGTAGGAAGATTTCTTGTTTCCATCAGTGGCACCATCTGTGACCCTACTGTCTCTTCCCACAGCCCCAGAAACTTTGTGGTCAATCTATTCTCACACCCCTTAAAGCTATATGGTCTATAAAGAAACATGGACAGAAATTCTGCTTCTGAATTCTTCCTACTGAAAGCCTCATAGCTCAGTGGTAAAGCACTGGACCTGTTACATACCAGGGCCATGGTTTAAGCCCCCATCCATTCTGTTTATTCATTGATAGTCATTTATTAAGACTTATATCAAGTTTACACTACATTAGAGGACAGTGGGTGAAATAGAGAGAGCAAAATTCTACTAACTAAAGAAGTTAGGCTTTTAATAAGCAAATTACTCTGTATGTGTGTAGACAGACAGATAGATATAGATTTGACAAATGAACAAATTCCACTTAATTAAATTTCATGAAAGTTTTAATAGAGCTCTTCCCAAAAGACTAATCTGGAAATAAACACAGGAATAAAAGGTAAACTACTACAGCGAATTTGAGATTTTACGTCTGAAAGAAAAATACAAAGTCATACGAGGTAAAAGTCCTCATGGGTTCATGTCACCAGCAAGATTCAGTACTAGCTCCATTAATATTTCTAATTTGTGTGAACATATTGTCAAAAGAAATAACCTATACGAACATGTTTGCTGATGATGACAAAATATTATGAAAGTAATAAAAATGACTAATCCTAAAGGATGACCTGGATATATGAAGTGATAGATTATAGAATTTAATGTAGATAAGTGCATGTGACTAATTCACATAATTAGTCACATGGGTGAGTGACTTCAGGTGCATTAAAAGTGCAATGAACTGTCCTGTCCAAATACTGTATCTGAGCTGTTTTAATCTTATCTAAAGTTCTTTGTCACTCAAACACAATTTTCAAGGAATCTAACAAATATGCTGTAGAGACAGATGGGAAGCATGGTAGAAAGAAGATTCAAAAAAATAATTTACATGTTGATACTGTACATATATGAAAAAACAGTCCAAAAGATCGCAATATATTTAAGTAGATAGTGCTATACATTACTAGTCTGCCATTGTACAGCAGCACTGATAGATATACTATCAAAAAGATAATTTTTGCTTGTAAATAATTCCAATGTAAATACTTCAGAAAATACCACTGAAATATCTGAACTTATGGAGGAAGAGGTAAGAGGAACTAAAGCACATCTTGTGGTGCAGATATCTTAAAGGTAAGGCATGCGACAATTACTGACAGGTGCAGATTGCTGGAATAGGTGTTGCTAATATAGCAGAGTGCTTCTACAATTCAAGAACAATTTATACCTGCAGGATGACTGAAGAGAAAGTGCTTTGAAGCACTGCAGTTGGCAAGGAGAAAGTAGTGTGTAAGTGGCAGTTACTTACTTGATTACCCTCTGGTCCTTGACCTTTGATGCTGCGCCCTAGTGAATTAGACCAGTCTGCCTCTTCCCTGTATGCATCCCAGTTATACACCTTCCAGTGCAGGGCAGAATGGGCTAGGTTAGTCCCATTTGTTGTCTGGATGCCTTGACTCATTTCTGCTGCTTTATTGGAGGATTGGGGTTTGCTAGAAGCCCTGGGACCCGGGTTAGAATGGTTAGTTTGCGAGGCTTTGGTACGTAAGGTATTGGTCTGAGAGCCAGTTGTTCTAGTAAGAGGTTGGTTGCTTGAAGGCCGAGGTAAAGTTGAGCTTCCACAACCAGTAACAGAAGAGGCTGAAGGAGCAGGTGAGGCATTCACAGATGAAGAAAGAGGTGTAAGTCCAACAGAACTGGGACTCGAGTGAAATCCTGGTTTTGGAGCAGCTGATGTGTATCCAGATCTCTGTAAAGAGTTAGTACCCTTTTTACTACTTGTGAGGGAAGGGCCATAAGACTGAACAATATGAGTAGAAGACTCATTATTATGAACTGAAGATATAATAGAGCTTCTAGGGAGAGGAATAGGTTGGTTACTTGAAGGTTGTGAAGATGGTGTTATAGTGTCAAGATCATGATAGTGAATGAGAATGTTAGTAGAATGTTGAGTCATGGCCTCAAGGCTTGGGTAAAGGCTAGTAGGGAGTCCAGGCTTTTGTTGGTCATAATGTGAGCTGCAGTTACTATAGTAGGGCTCAGGACTGTCACATATGGTCGAGTTGTCATAGCTATTAAGGTCGAAACTAAAGTTCTCATAGCTATGGTGGTCGTAGTTTTTCTGGTCGTCAGGGTCTGGACTGTTGGATGTTGATGACAGCTGGTGGTGGTGGTTATAAGTATTGTCTTTATTGTTGCAATTATATTGCGAGCCACTGGTCAGGGTTGAGTCTGCCGAGATACTCACACTGGAGCTACCAACGCTGATTCCAGAGGTCACCGATGACTGTGGACTTGGCTGTGGTCTGTGAAATGATAAAAAAAAATTAACATGTAGCCATACTATATCTTCTTTCTTTCAACACACCGGCCGTATCCCACCAAGGCAGGGTGGCCCAAAAAGAAAAACGAAAGTTTCTCTTAAATTTAGTAATTTATACGGGAGAAGGGGTTACTAGCCCCTTGCTCCCGGCATTTTAGTCGCCTCTTACAACACGCATGGCTTACGGAGGAAGAATTCTGTTCCACTTCCCCATGGAGATAAGAGGAAATAAACAAGAACAAAAACTAGAAAGAAAATAGAAGAATATCCAGAGGGGTGTGTATATATATATGCTTGTACATGTGTAGTGTGACCTAAGTGCAAGTAGAAGTAGCAAGACATACCTGAAATCTTGCATGTTTATGAGACAGACAAAAGACACCAGCAATCCTACCATCATGTAAAACAATTACAGGTTTTCGTTGTACACTCACTTGGCAGGACGGTAGTACCTCCCTGGGCGGTTGCTGTTTACCAACCTACTACCTAGGAGCCATACTATATTTTTTTTTTTTTTCAACAAACCGGCCGTATCCCACCAAGACAGGGTGGCCCAAAAAGAAAAATGAAAGTTTCTCTTTTTAAATTTAGTAATTTATACGGGAGAAGGGGTTACTAGCCCCTTGCTCCCGGCATTTTAGTTGCCTCTTACAACACGCATGGCTTATGGAGGAAGAATTCTGTTCCACTTCCCCATGGAGATAAGAGGAAATAAACAAGAATAAGAACTAGAAAGAAAATAGAAGAAAACCCAGAGGGGTGTGTGTATATATGCTTGTATATGTATGTGCAATGTGACCTAAGTGTAAGTAGAAGTAACAAGACGTACCTGAAATCTTGCATGTTCATGAGACAGAAAAAAAGGACACCAGCAATCCTACCATCGTGTAAAACAATTACAGGCTTTCATTTTACACTCACTTGGCAGGATGGTAGTACCTCCCTGGGCGGTTGCTGTTTACCAACCTACTACCTAGGAGCCATACTATATGTTAACAGTAAAAAAAATTAATGTAGCAAAAATTTTATATATTAGTTGGCCTAAGCTGCTACTATGGTGCGGGAAAAATTATTGATCACACAGTTCCTTGTCCCTGCTATTATCATTCCTCTCTACTATTTTGACACACCAGTCATTTCTCAACTATTCATTCAATAGCCATCTAATTAGCAATATACAGACATTAAAATTCAAATGTTGTTTTAAGTTGTTTTAACCCTTTGACTTTCAGCAGGCCCCTTTCTGAAACTGTCATTCTATGTCGCAAAATATTCGAAAAAAAAAAATTTGTTCTTACCAAAATGTTAGGATTATTTTACTGAGTGTTTTAAGCCTAAAAATTTTTTTGCCATCAGTACTTACTGAGATATAGAGGTGCAAAGTTGGCAGAAAATGAGTGGTGTATGGCAACAGCGGCGAATGCCACCCACCCAGTATTCTTTTATTTACTCCAATTCGAAGGTTTCTTGTATTTTCCAATATTTTTCTTTTCTAAGTAATTTATGTGGCCCGTGAGATCAAAGTAAGGTGCATTGTTCAAATATACACTGAGTATGGGGCTTGTGTACCAGTTATCAGTATATAATATATGCCCCTTACCAAGGTATGGTTCCATCATTGTTCGAACCACATCACCAGAGATACCCAATAACTTCCTGGTATCTCTCAATGTATTAATGCCAGTGTACACAATGATATTCAAAACGAGACCACTTTTGCAATCACACAGTACAAATAACTTTATACCAAAGCATTTCCTCTTGCTTGGTATGTACTGCCTGAATGAGAGTTTTCCTTTGAATAAAATCAAAGACTCGTCAATAACAAGCTTCCTGAAGGGATAAAAATACATGCAACACTTTTGTTTCAGGTACATAAACACATTTCTCATTTTGTATAACCTGTCGGTTCTGTCAGGCCTTGTTTTGTCTGAAAAGTGTAAAATACGTAACGGTATCAAAAAATTATTTACTCCTATGTCACTAAAACCTGGGGATGAGATCAGGCATTCTGTTGACCAGTATGTGGTGACAGTGTGCTTATACACATGTGGCATAAGCATTATTGTGGCAAAGAACAGGTACATCTCTACCACAGTTGTGTCCTTCCACTGGTGTAGCCATGATCTTGGTGAAAGAATTGTTTTTTCCATGGTGTACTCATAGTATGTGTTGGTTTCCCTGACAATAATGTCCA
Organism: Cherax quadricarinatus; assembly: GCF_038502225.1. Classification (NCBI taxonomy): domain Eukaryota; kingdom Metazoa; phylum Arthropoda; class Malacostraca; order Decapoda; family Parastacidae; genus Cherax; species Cherax quadricarinatus. The sequence goes on along the minus strand of NC_091304.1, from coordinate 33,659,642 downwards.
TCAGGGGTTCATCAAAGAATAACTGAAAGCATTCTAGTTCAGTAGTACTGTTCCCAAGTGTACACAATGGCTGTATCCCACTTTGTGTTTCGTCAAAGTTATGGGGATTGGGAATAAAATAGTCACCTTGCTGCCAATCCCAGATGTGGACTGCTGGTGGGTTCTGGATACTGAAACGTGGTTGTGGTTGTGCAGGTTGTGGTTGTGGTTGTTGTGGGAGTGTGGGGTTGGGTGAGGCTGGTTGTTTGTGCAGAGTCAGCAGTGTCAGTAGTAGCGTGGCTCGCTGCTGGTGCCACATGACTCGTGCCACCGCCAACATCACCACCATCACCTTCTTCCCCACGCACATTACACATCCCCATTGTAACAATATCGTCATCTGCACTGTCAGATCGTGGTGTAGGGCCACTGGATGTACTCCCAGATTTACTCCTTTGCCTTGGAAGGGCATAAGGCACACTACCAGAACACATGCTGCGTCAAACATACTGCCGTTTCACTGGCGAATATTCCCCCTCACTGTCGCTACTTGAGCTGCTGTCAATAACTTTGAAATCACTATCATTATCACTTTCACTGCTCAGATCTGAGTCCTGTAAATGGGGAAATAGTTTCCATTTTCATCCTGGTACAGGTGAACATGAATGAGATGTGCCAGCACCAGAGGTGGACGGTTGTGGGTCATCAGGGTTTTCATCACTAATTACGTAATCCTTGGCACTGTTTTCGGTCACACCCTCTCCAAAACCATGAAATTCACTTTCACTGGCACTTCCATCACTGTTAGAACTATCACTTGGGAACAGTAGACCTCCAATACGCCGAGGAGTGAGGTACTTCTTACCGGAAGGCATGGTGAAAATGGACTACCAAGATGGCTTTCCCACAATGCACCATTGAGTCCCAGATTTTTTTCACAGGGTGCACACCCACCACCGAGACCCATTCTCTCTCATGTAGGCCTACCAGCTTTCTCCCGCTTGATTTGAAGCCGCTAGAATTTACTCGTATAAATACGTCCGAAACAGTGGCGTGTAAGACGTATATATACAGCCGAAACAGTCAAAGGGTTAAGCCAGGAAACTATTAAATAAACTGAAAAAAATTATCTTTACCTGGATTCTTAATTAATCCAATAATAAACAGGCAGGGTAAACACTGGGCATGTTTCTTTACACCTGCAGTCTATGTTCACCCATCAGTAAAATGGGTACCTAGTGTGGGTTGCATCCTGGAACACTGACCTAATTTTCCTGAAATGCTCAGCATAACAAGGGGCTTTCTATGTAGTAATATGTCATTGATGTCAGCTATGCCCATATACCATGTACATGTACTTGTAGTAAAGAGATATTATTATTACATCACATTTCATTAAAAATTAACAATGCAATATTACAATTCTACTTACTTTAAAACAGCTGTAAAGTGAGATCCCCTCTCATTTGTGACATTTTTCAGTACAGCAGCTGAAGATGGCATATAGCCATTGCTTGATACAAAGCCTCCACTAGTTTCCTCCATGAAGGCCGAGGAATCAGGGCTAGATGCTTCATGGCCGAGAGTTGGGGAGGATCCATTAGCACTGTTAGTCACCAACGCCTTCACACTTGGGCCATTAACCATCACTGGTTTGTGGGAAGAGCTGCTTGTGAAGCTAACACAAAACAAATAGATCTTAATTAAAGCTTGAAATTTTTTTTATAGTTTCAGTGATACAGGTAATGCAATTTGAAAGGCAGTGTAATTAAGGAGAAAAATCATTTACCATCATTCATTCTCTAGCTTTCTCTCCAGAAATGAATGGATACCATAATTCAAATAACCCTCCAAACTGCAACATTCACCTCTCAAAATTAATTTTAATTAGAATTCCTACACACACACACACACACACACACACACACACACACCCGCGCGCGCGAAGCAGTATGGCATAATAGTGCTCCCAGGATTTAGCGTTCTAGTGGCTGTCTTAAGATATTATTAGCGGTCATCGTACGTGAGTGAATCAGTGAACATACCTACAAGAGTGTAACAACTTTCAAGAGTGCGAATAATGTGAAAAGATCAAGAATTTTACAATTTAAATTTGAATGAATGTTGAGTGAGGGAGGGTAGCAATCAGCTGATGAGGCTGCTGGCACCAGTGTTGACACAAAATATCCAAACATAGTTAATTGGGTTAACAGTGTGATCTGAAATATTAATAAATACAGATATTGGTTGGTTATAGCAGCAGTGTAGTGATAAGGTCATAAACGAGTGATTAAGTAAATACTGAAAGTAAGAAAAAATTAGTCAATCCCCAGCTGTTCAATTCAAATTCAAAGTTTATTCTCTATAAGGATTACAATGCTGAGTTTACAGAAATTTGGTTATTGTGTGGTTTACATGTAGTAAAATAGTGATTACAGAGTGTACCACTAGAACACTTAGCATGGCTAGGCATTTCGGGCATGTGAATGTAGTTAATATCATCAGATTTGTTATGACCATAATACTGTACTAAAGAAAAAAGAGTGAATACCAAGTCTTAAAAGAAAAAGAAAATAATAACTTGAATGCATGATAAAGTTCCTGAAGGAGTTACAAAGTGAAGAGTTGATAGCAGCCACCACCAGGAACCTCCACTGTGCAGACATCACTTGCCTATGTGTGGTTAGTTTTTGGTTGGTGTCTAAAGTCTCAGTGTCTCGCCCTACTGGTCGAATGCTATACCATCACTCTCTCCCTAACTTTCAGTGCCAGGAGATAGATAGGGATAACCCTGATAATGTTTAGTAAATTATCTAAATATCTTCAGAAGAGTTGTGTAGCCTAGTGACCCCCCCCGTCTTTCTGACAGCGACAACCTAGTAAACAAGTACGCACATACAAACACACATGTTCACCAGTAATTATTATTATAGTAAATATTAGTATATATTAATAAGGAATTGAGTGAGAAATAATCCTATAATCTTCAAAAAAGTAACGTAGCCTAGTGTGCAAAGATCCAGGCCGGGAGAGCACCGGTGAACCAAGAACAACAAAGATCCGGGCCGGGAGAGTACCAGTGAACCAAGAACAACAAAGATCTGGGCCGGGAGTGTACCGGTGAACCAAGAACAACAATAGTGTGTTAACGTGACCCACCGCCCTCTTTTTCAAAGAACGACAAGCTAGTAAACACACACACATACAAAACATACAAACACAAGTGTACGCAGTAAATATTATATAGTATATATTAGTGTATATTAATAAGGAATTGATTGTGAAAAAATTTTATAATCTTCAAAAGAGTAGCGTAGCCTAGTGTGATATATGAACCCTCCCCTTTTTTTTTTTTAGACTAAGACAAAAGCGCGTGCGTATGCGCACGCGCACATAAAAAGGGAACATGAATGGGAAAAAAGACTAGAAGAACTTAGCATGAGAATGGAAGAGAGGATAGATATGGAAAGCAGGAAGTGGGAGGTGCAAGTCAAAGCAGCAGAGGCTAGGATACAGAGTTTAGAAGAGGAACTGAAAAATCTGAAACAGCCTAAAGAACTAAAGAACATTTTGGGATTGACATCAGAGACTGCTACCTCAGTCACAAATAAGGGGACTGTAGGGAAAGAAGGAGCAAAACTGCATGTAGAAGCTCTATCAGAGGAGACTGTAGTAAATGAAAGAGCTAAGCTATATGTGGAGGCCCTAACAGACCACAGCAGAGCCCAGGGAAAGCCAAGAAGGGAAAATGACAGGCCACTGAGCCCAAGTACATTAGCTAGTGAAACTGAAGAAAGAAAAGCTACAATGGAGGAAATTAAACTGAATGAGTGGATACACAAGGATATGCAGTGGGAGAATGAAAGGGAGAGGTCAGTCTTTGTGTATGGGCTCCAGGAAGCTGAAGGGGAAACATATGAAGCAAGAAAACAAGGGGAAAAAAAAGTAATTGAAAGCATCATAAAAGCAATAGGAGAAGACGACATGACCCAGCTGGAAAATTTTCGGAGAATAGAGGGGTTTGCAAAAAAAAGAACCCGGCCAGTGAAAGTGACCTTCAAGGCAGAATCGACTCGGAACAGGATCCTGCAGGAGAAAGCACGATTAAGGGACATGCCGGCATACAGGAAGGTGGATCTCGACCGTGACAGAACACAAGAAGAAAGGCAGAAACAGAGAGATGGTACAAAGGCGAAAGGAGGAAAGAAAGGGGATGGAGGAGACAGACAGGAGATCCCAGACCCAGGAAGAAGATCAAATACAGCCCCCCCTCACAACTTCCTATAGAAGCCCCCCAACCAGGTCAACCCCAGTGCAACCAAACACACTAAACCAAAACACCCATGCCATATCCAATGCCCCTACCCACTGCATTACAAACTCCACCCCCACAGCAACCACCCATAGTTCTTTATCAGGTCTCCCACTTCCCCAACCCCAATATACCTCCCAGACCACAGTCTTAGAAAAGAAGTTGAAGGTGTGGTATACAAATGCAGATGGAATAACAAATAAGTATGAGGAGTGGCATGAAAGAATCAAGGAGACATCTCCAGACATAATAGCACTCGCAGAAACAAAACTCACCAGAATAATAACAGATTCAATCTTTCCATCCGGATATCAAATCCTCAGGAAAGACAGAGGGAGGAGAGGGGGAGGAGGAGTTGCACTGCTCATTAAAAACCAGTGGGGTTTTGAGAAAATGGAAGGAATGAATGGCATGGGTGAAAGGGACTACTTAGTAGGAACAATCCAATCTGAGGGACATAAGGTGATAATTGCAGTAATGTACAACCCACCACAGAACTGCAGGAAGCCAAGAGAAGAATACGATGAGAGCAACAGAGCAATGGTCGACACACTAGCTGAGGTGGCCAGGAGAGCACACATGGGGGGAGCAAAGTTACTAGTTATGGGTGATTTCAATCACAAGGAGATTGACTGGGAAAACCTGGAGCCCCATGGGGGTCCCAAAACATGGAGAGCCAAGATGATGGATGTGGTACTGGAAAACCTCATGCATCAACATGTTAGACACACTACCAGAGAGAGAGAGGAGAGGATAAACCAGCAAGACTGGACCTTGTATTCACTTTGAGTAGTTCGGACATTGAGGATATCATGTATGAAAGGCCCCTGGGAGCTAGTGATCACGTAGTTCTGTGCTTCGACTACATAGTTGAGCTCCAAGTGGAGAGTAGCAGGAATAGGGTGAGAAAAACCAAACTACAAAAGGGGGAACTACTCAGGCATGAGGAACTTCCTGCAAGACATTCAGTGGGAGAGGGAACTGACAGGAAAACCAGTACAAGAAAAGATAGACTATGTGGCAACAAAATGCAAGGAGGCAGAGGAGAGGTTTGTTCCCAAGGGAAACAGAAATAATGGGAAGAACAGAACGAGCCCTTGGTTCACCCAAAGGTGAAGGGAGGCAAAAACTAGGTGTACTAGAGAATGGAAAAGGTACAGAAGACAGAGAACTCAGGAAAATAAAGAGATTAGCCGAAGAGCCAGAAATGAATATGCACAGATAAGAAGGGAGGCTCAGCAACAATATGAAAATGACATAGCATCGAAAGTCAAGTCTGACCCAAAGCTGTTGTATAGCCACATCAGGAGGAAAACAACAGTCAAGGACCAGGTAATCAGACTGAGGAAGGGTGATGGGGACTTCACAAGAAACGACCGAGAGGTATGTCAGGAGCTCAACACGAGATTTAAAGAAGTATTTACAGTGGAAACCAGTAGGACTCCAGGAAATCAGAACAGGGGGGGGGGTACACCAGCAAGTGCTGGATGAGGTACATATAACCAAGGAGGAGGTGAAGAAGCTGCTATGCAAACTTGACACCTCAAAGGCGGTGGGACCAGACAACATCTCTCCGTGGGTCCTTAAAGAGGGAGCAGAGATACTGTGTGTGCCATTAACAAAGATCTTCAACACATCAACTGAAACTGGGCAACTCCCTGAGGTATAGAAGATGGCAAATGTAGTCCCAATTTTTAAAAAGGGAGACAGACATGAGGCACTAAACTACAGACCTGTATCACTAATGTGTATAGTATGCAAAGTCATGAGAACATCATCAGGAGGAGAGTGGTGGAGCACCTGGAAAGAAACAAGTGTATAATTGACAACCAGCATGGTTTCATGGAAGGAAAATCCTGTGTCACAAACCTACTGGAGTTTTATGACAAGGTGACAGAAGACAAGAAAGAGAGGGGTGGATCGACTGCATTTTTTTGGACTGCAAGAAGGCCTTCAACACAGTTCCTTACAAGAGGTTACTGCAAAAGCTAGAGGATCAGGCACAAATAACAGGAAAGGCACTGCAATGGATCAGAGAATACCTAACAGGGAGGCAATAACGAGTCATGGTACGTGACGAGGTGTCAGAGTGGGCGCCTGTGACAAGTGGGGTTCCACAGGGGTCAGTCCTAGGACCTGTGCTGTTCTTGGTATATGTGAATGACATAATGGAAGGGATAGACTCAGAAGTGTCCTTGTTTGCAGATGATGTGAAGTTAATGAGAAGAATCAAATCGGACGAGGATCAGGCAAGACTACAAAGAGACCTGGACAGGCTACAAGCCTGGTCCAGCAACTGGCTCCTTGAGTTTAACCCTGCCAAATGCAAAATCATGAAGATTGGGGAAGGGCAAAGAAGACTGCAGACACAATATAGTTTAGATGGCCAAAGACTCCAAACCTCACTCAAGGAAAAAGATCTGGGGGTGAGTATAACACCGAGCATATCTCCTGAGGTGCACATCAATCAGATAACTGTTGCAGCATACGGGCATCTGGCAAACCTACGGATAGTGTTCCGATACCTCAGTAAGGATTCATTCAAGACTCTGTATACCATCTACGTCAGGCCCATACTGGAGTACGCAGCACCAGTTTGGAATCCACACCTAGTCAAGTACGTCAAGAAATTAGAGAAAGTGCAAAGGTTTGCAACAAGACTAGTCCCAGAGCTAAGGGGATTGCCCTACGAAGAAAGGTTGAGGGAAATCGGCCTGACGACACTGGAGGACAGGAGGGTCAGGGGAGATATGATAATGACATAAAATACGGCGCGGAACAGACAAGGTGGACAAAGACGGGATGTTCCAGAGATGGGACACAGACACAAGAGGTCACAATTGGAAGTTGAAGACTCAGATGAATCAAAGGGATGTTAGGAAGTATTTCTTCAGTCAGAGTAGTCAGGCCGTGGAATAGCCTAGAAAGTGACGTAGTGGAGGCGGGAACCATACATAGTTTTAAGGCGAGGTATGATAAAGCTCATGGGGCAGGGAGAGTGAGGACCTAGTAGCAATCAGCGAAGAGGTGGGGCCAGGAGCTATGACTCGACCCCTGCAACCACAAATAGGTGAGTACACACACACACACACACACACACACACACACACACACACACACACACACACACACACACATTTTTACGATAAGCTGAAGCAGCCAGAACATCCCAACAAGATAAAAATAAAATGGGCTCTCAAAAGGGAGGACGTAAAGGCAAGGGAACTGATGATGGCTGGTTGGAAAAGGAAGAATGGGTAGAACGGCTCAAGAACAAAATGGAACAGAATGGGAGCTTTGCAATAACATGTTAGAGCAAATATCTGCAGCGAGCAAGAAGTGGGAATCACGGGCTGTAGTAGCTGAGGCAAAGATACAGAGATTGGAGGAAGAAATGGATGTGCTGAAGCAGGATCTAAAGATGAGGTATGAAAGGAGCAAGATGACTGAAATGGGAACATCAGCAGGCAGCAAGGGGACTGAAGGAGGGGATGTATCTAAGCAGTCTTTTGCAGCAGTAATATCAGGCCATCATGGTGTCTGGGAGATGATTAGGGAAACAGCAAAGGAGATGCTTAAATCAGATCCAGAGATACAGAGGGAAAAGAAATGGGAAGAGGAGAGGGAGAGGTCAATAATTATTCATGGGCTTCAGGAGGCTGAAGGGCAGACCTATGATGAAAGAAAGCATTGGGAGAAAACAGAGATTAAGAACATCATTGCAATAACAGGAGAGAGGGATATGTCTCAGGTAGAAAATTTTCACAGACTTGGGGGGGGGGGGTATTAGAGGGAAAAAAATTTACCAATCATATTGACATTCAAGACAGATGTGGTACGGAACAGGATACTACAACAGAAACCACTGTTAAAAGACTCTCCAGATTATCAAAAAGTGTTCCTCAATTGAGACAGAACACGAAAGGAAAGGGAACAACTGAAAGTGAGAGCAAGACAGAACCAGTGGAAGGAAAGAGAGACAGGACAGGCAACGTCAGACAGGAAAGCTCAGCCTTTGGGGGAACATCAAACACAAATGCTTACAGAAACCTCTCAACCCCTGTCACCACATATCAACCAAACACAGTAAACAGAAATGAACCTCACTCCATAGCCACCACCCCCCTAAGCACTAATTCCACAATCACAGCAGCCTCCCATAATATTGTGCCCCGACTCCCACCCTCCCAGCCTGCACCTTCCTCTTCCATCTCCCAAAATACAGTAATGGAAAGGAAGCTAAAGGTATGGTACACCAATGCAGATGGAATAACAAATAAGAGTGAAGAGTGGCAAGAATGCATCATTGATGCATCACCTGACATCATAGCACTAACAGACAAAACTTACAGGGATAACAGATGCAATTTTTCCACATGGATATCAGATTGTGAGGAAAGACAGAGAGAACAGAGGAGGGGGAGGAGTAGCATTGCTCATAAAAAAAAAGTGGAGTTTTGAGGAGATGGGAGGAATGGAAAGAAGGGAAACAGACGACTTCATTGTAGGAACACTTCAGACTGGGGGTCCAAAGGTGATGATAGCAGTGATGTATAACCCACCACTTAACAGCAGGAGAACAAGAGAAGAGTATGATGTGCACAATAGGGCAATGGTGGATACACTAGCTGAAGTGGCCAGGAGGGCTCATATGGGTAGGACAAAATTGCTTACAATGGGGGATTTCAATCATAAAGAGATTGACTGGGAAAACCTAGAGCCATATGAAGGACCAGAAACATGGAGGGCTAAGATGTTGGAGACTGTATTGGAGAACTTCATGCATCAACATGTTAGGGATACAACCAGAGAGAGAGAGAGAGGAGAGGATGTTGCAGCAAGGCTGGATCTCATATTCACCTTGAATAGTTCAGACATAAGGGATATCACCCACGAAATACCCCTTGGCGCTAGTGATCATGATGTCCTGAGTTTTGAATATCTTGTTGAGTTAACGGTGGAGAATGCAGCAGCACGAGAACAAAGAGAGAAACCAAACTTCAAAAAAGGGGACTACAAAGGAATGAGAAGTTTCCTGCATGAAGTGCAGTGGGAAAGAGAACTAGATGGAAAGACAGTAAATGAAATGATGGAAATAGTAACCACTAAGTGCAGGGAGGCAGAGGAAAGGTTCATACCAAAGGGCAACAGAAAAAATTATAAGACCAGAGTGAGCCCATGGTTTAATTGGAGGTGTAAAGAGGCCAAAGCCAAGTGTGCGAGAGCATGGAAAAGGTATAGAAGGCAAAGGACTCAAGAAAACAAGGAGCTGAGCAGAAGAACCAGAAATGAACATGCAAGGATAAGGAGAGAGGCCCAGAGGCAATACGAGAATGACATAGCATCAAAAGCCAAATCTGAACCAAAGTTGTTATACAGTCACATTAGGAGAAAAATAACAGTCAAGGACCAGGTAATCAGGCTGAGGAAAGGAGGGGAGCTCACGAAGAATGACCAAGAAGTATGTGATGAACTAAACAAAAGATTGAGAAGTATTCACAATAGAGTCAGGAATGCTTCCAGCAAACTGTGGAGGTAGGGTGCACCAGCAGGTGCCAGACAATACACATAACCAAGGTAGAGGTGAAGAAACTGCTAGACAAATTCGATACCTCAAAGGCGGTGGGCCCAGATAACATATCTCCATGGATACTGAGAGGGGGAGCAGAGGAACTGTGTGTGCCATTAGCAGCAATCTTCAGTAAATTTATCGAAACAGGGCAGTTGCCTGAGGCGTGGAAGACAGCACATGTAGTTCCAGTTTTTAAGAAAGGGGACAGACAGACAGCATTAAACTACAGACCAGTGTCACTGACTTGTATGTAAAGTCATGGAAAAGATTATCAGGAGAAAAGTAGTAGAACACATTGAAAAGATTGGGCTCATACATGACAGTCAGCACGGCTTCAGAGATGGGAAATCCTGTGTCACAAATTTACTTGAGTTCTACGATAAGGTAACAGAAGTAAGACAGGAGAGAGAGGGATGGGTAGATTGCATCTTTTTAGATTGCAAGAAGGCTTTTGACACAGTACCACACAAGAGACTGGTGCAAAAATTAGAGGAGCAGGCAGGAATAACGGGGAAAGTACTGCAATGGATCAGGGAATACCTGACAGGAAGGAAACAACGTGTGGTGGTACGTGCTGAATTGTCAGAGTGGGCGAATGTGTCGAGTGGTGTTCCACAAGGTTCAGTCCTAGGCCCAGTGCTGTTTCTTGTATACGTGAATGACATGGTGGAAGGAATAGATTCAGAAGTGTCACTGTTCGCTGATGATGTGAAACTGATGAGGAGAATACAAGTGGGTGAGGATCAGTTAAGATTACAAGGGAATCTGGACCAGCTATAAGTATGGTCCGACAAATGGCTCCTGGAGTTTAACCCCAGTAAGTGTAAGGTCATGAAGATTGGGGAAGGACACAGAAGACCGCAGACGGAGTACAGGTTAGGAAACCAACAGCTGCAAACGTCAGTTAAAGAAAAGGATCTTGGGGTAAGCATTATAACGAACATGTCCCCTGAGGCACACATCAGTCAAATAACTGCTGCAGCATATGGGAGATTGGCAAACCTGAGATTGGCATTTAGACATCTGAGTAAGGAGTCATTCACGACATTGTACACAGTGTATGTAAGGCCTATACTGGAATATGCAGCGCCAGTATGGAACCCTCACTTAGTCAAACACGTCACGAAATTGGAGAAAGTGCAAAAATCTGCAACACGATTAGTCCCGAAACTGAGGGGTATGTCTTATGAGGAGAGGTCACTAGATGATAGGAGGGATAGAGGGAACATAACGTATAAAATACTAAGAGGCATTGACAAGGTGGACAAGGATCGAATGTTTCAGAGATGGGATACAGAAACAAGGGGACACAATTGGAAACTGAAAACCCAGATGGGTCATAGGGATGTTAGGAAGTATTTCTTTAGTCTTAGAGTTGTCAGGAACTGGAATAATCTGGAGAGTGAAGTAGTGGAAGCAAGTTCCATAAACAGCTTTAAGAAGAGGTATGACAAATATCATGGAGCAGGGAGCGAGTGAATTAGTATCGACCAGTGAAGAGGCGGGGCTAGGAGCTATGACTCGACCCCTGCAACCACATATAGGTGAGTACGTATAGGCGAGTACGCACACATACACAACAGGCCTAGTGTCTAATCGACATGTGCCTAGGACAAAATGGTAACTAACACACACACACACACACATACTGCAACCAATCTAACTCAAAACTCACACACTGTACCCACTGCCCCCACCCCCCTCATGACAGACTCCACCCCCACAGCTCCCCGCCAGGTCTCCCGCTTCCCAACCCTAATGTTCTCCCCAGACCAGTTTTAGAAAAGAAAATGAAGGTTTGATATATGAATGTGGATGGAATAACAAATAAATGTGAGGAGTGGCATGAAAGAACCAAGGAGACATCCCAAAGACATTATAGCACTCACAGAAATGAAACTCACCAGGATGAAAACAGACGAAATCTTCACACCCAGACATCAGACCCTCAGGAAAGATAAAGGGAGCAAAGGGAAAGGAGGAGTTGCACTGCTCATTAAAAACTGATGGGGATTTGAGGAAATAGAAGAAATGGACGAAATGGGAGAAAAGGACTACATAAGAGGTACAATTCAGTCTGGGGTACATAAGGTAGTCATTGCAGTGATGTACAACCTGCCACAGAACTGCAGGAGGCCAAAAGAAGAATATGAAGAGAGCAAAATAGCAATGGTGGAGGGCAAAGAAGACTGCAGATGGAGTACAGTCTAGGGGGGCCAGAGACTACAAACCTCACCCAAGGAAAAGGATCTTGGGGTGAGTATAACATCAACCAAATAACTGCTGCAGCATATGGGCACCTAGCAAACTTAAAAACAGCATTCTGACATCTCAATAAGGAATCATTCAGGACCCTGTACACTATGTACGTTAGACCTATATTGGAGTATGCGGCACCAGTTTGGAATCCACACCTAGCCAAGCACACAAGGAAACTAGAGAAAGTGCAAAGGTTTGCAACAAGACTAGTCCCAGAACTAAAGGGCATGTCCTACGAGGAGAGGTTAATTGAAATCAACCTGATGACACTGGAGGACAGGAGAGATGGGGGATATGATAATGACATACAAAATACTGAGAGGAATCGACAAGGTGGACAGAGACAGGATGTTCCAGAGATGGAACACAGCAACAAGGGATCACAGTTGGAAGATGAAGACACAGATGAATCACAGGGATGTTAGGAAGCATTTCTTCAGTCACAGAGTTGTCAGGAAGTGGAATAGTCTGGGAAGTGATGTAGTGGAGGCAGGGTCCATACACAGCTTTAAGAAGAGGTATGATAAAGTTCATGGAGCAGGAAGTGACTTAATGAAGACGCAGGGCCAGGAGCTGTGACTCGTCCCTTGCAACCACAACTAGGTGAGTACACACACACACAATGAAAATGTCTGACTTTTTTGGGTCATCCTAGGTTGTGTACACATATGCTGCTATGCATGATAATCTATGTAACTGTATTTGTGTATACCTGAATAAACTAGCTTACTTGCTTACACCCAAATAGAGCCTGAGGAAAGATAGAGAAAGATAGAATTAAAGATTTACCATATTTCGCGACTTATAAGACGTGGCTTATGGTGTCCTGTAGCTCGATCGCTAGTGCACCCAGCTCACACACTGAGGTCTGGGGTTCGAATCTCCTCCAGTACAGCTGTTAAACATTAGGGACGTGTTTCCATAAGACACCTGCTGTCCCTGTCCCTGTTCACCCATCAGTTTAAAATGGGTACCTGGGTGTTAGTCGACTGGTGTGGGTCACATCCTGGGACAAAACTGACTTAATTTGCCTGAAATGCTCAGCATAACAAGGGGCTTTCTATATAGTAGTAGTATGTCATTGTTGTCAGCTAGGCCTGTATACCATGTACATGTACTTGTAGTAAATAAAGATATTATTATTTTTTTTTTTTTCAACAAGTCGGCCGTCTCCCACCAAGGCTATTATTATTATTATTATTATTACTATTATTATTAATTATTATTATTATTAAGGGATCAGCATCAGATGTAACTGGGAGAGCTACAGCCCACCCCACACCCAAAACTTATAGCTCCCATCACTGGCCTTCAGTTTATAGGAAACAGGGTGGTTTTTGGAAACATTTTATGGAAAAAATGTGTCTAATGAGCTGCTAAATAGGGTATTTATTTCTTTGCAATGTTTACAATGTGTGATTACAATTTTAATTTGTTAAGTACTGTACAAAGAAAGCCACTATCATGCCGGGGCATTTCGAGAAGACTAAACCTAATTCATACAGACTACTTAATACAGGAAGGCCCCACTTATACGGCGGGTTAGGTTCCAGGCTACCGCCGTAAAGCGGAAACCGCCGTAAAGTGGAACACCCTTTTTTTCCACTTACAAATGCATACAAACACTAGATAACAAGTTTACACTAACATATATTATGTTAGCAATAGAACCAGGCATCAAAAAACAATAAAAAAGTACAATACACACATAGTGCACTCATTACTTACCTTAAAATATTTATAGTCTTAATCTAGGGTGAGACAAGTAGTATTTATTGTAAGAAATCAAGTGTGGTATGTATTGTAATAGCCAGGCTACCTCACCAGGCCACCCCACCCACACATACTATTCTATGATATTTAAGCATCCCAGAGCGATAAAATGTATATACAGTTCACTCATTACTTACCTTAAAATATTTGTAGTCTTAATGTAGGGTCAGGAGTAAGTAAATGAGATAAAACGAATAAATGAGAGAGAGAAAGAATGAGTACATGAGAGGTAACAGGCGCAGAGTTATGTAAACAAACCAGGCTCCCACATCTTATATTTATGTTTATTTATTCTATTGTGGGGTGTATTTATCATCTTTTTATGTTATGTATCGTGTTTATTATATAATTTTGAAAAAAATATCATGGATGGATTAATGAAAATGTGTATATTACCGTAATATACGACATTTAATGAGACTCGGTGACTATTGTTATTATGGCGTCACTTGTGGAAGTCGTCTGCTCACATCTCACATTTATGTTTATTTATTCTACTGTGGGGTATATTTATCTTATTTATATGTTATGCATCGTGTTTATTATATAATTTTGAAAAAAATATCATGGATGGATTAATGAAAATGTGTATATTAACGTAATATACGACATTTAATGAGACTCGGTGACTATTGTTATTATGGCGTCACTTGTGGAAGTCGTCTGCTCACATCTCACATTTATGTTTATTTATTCTACTGTGGGGTGTATTTATCTTATTTATATGTTATGCATCGTGTTTATTATATAATTTTGAAAAAAATATCATGGATGGATTAATGAAAATGTGTATATTAACGTAATATACGACATTTAAATGACTCGATGTATGTAAGTTTATTTAGGTACAGGTATACATAAGTATAATTATCAGAGTATATATAAAATATGAAATAACTTTTAAAAACATTTGAAATTTTGGAGTTTCCAGACAAAATGGAGAGACTTAGTGCTTACTGAGCTCATGGAGAATGTAAACAAACAGGGTGGGGCACGGTGACCGTATTAGAAAGTCAGGTGGGGGGAGCCGTATAGTGAGTTTTGGTCATAATTTGAAATGTCCGTATTAGCGGAACGCCGTAAAGTGAAACGCCGTAAAGCGGGGCCTTCCTGTACTAGTGTTTCGAGAAGAGTAAATTTTTATTATACATGGTTTTTCTTATTAATTGAGGTAGCTAGTTGTTTACAGTAATTAAAATTTATAGTTGTGATATAGGATATAAAAATTACAGTATTATAGTTGAGCACAATTTACAATAATGAGATTGAGACAATTTGAAGTTTGAAGTAATGATTAAATAGTTGAGTAATCATAAAGCACAATTTACAATAATAAAATTGAACCAATTTATGTTGAAACAATTTTAGCTTTGAAGTAGTGATAAAATAGTTGAGAAATCATGGTAGGTGTATAGTATAGTGTTTGTCTGGTTAATTTTGGGTGATGAGGTGATTTCTAAGTAAGGCCTTAAATTGATTTGCAGGCAGGGGTCCTTTAGTGTGTTCTGGCAATGAACTCCAAATCTTAGGGCCCTTCATGTGTATAGCTTTTAGCACAGGGAGAGATGGACATGAGGGATATCAAAGTGTGATTTGTGCCTTGTTGTGCCTGTGTGTTCTGTTGTAGTTAGCAAGGAGTTTGTGAGGAGGGTGAATATGGAGTATAATGTTCTGTGAATGTAGTAGGTACAATTATAAGTGTGGATGTTTTGTATATTAAGCAAGTTAAGGCTCTTAAAAAGTGGTGGTGTGTGTTGTCTAGTGCGAGAGTTGGTAATCAATCACAGAGCAGCTCTTGATCGGATTATTAAAAGTTTAAGGTGATCTGCACAAATACCATAGGTGAGGTAAGGGTAGATGAAAGAGTGGTAAAGAGCAAGAAGTGCCATTTGGGGTACATAGTACCACATCACAGAAAGGATGCCTACTGTTTTGGAGACTTTCTTGGAGATTTGCTGTATGTGGGTCTGGAATTTGAGACTAGTTAAGGTGGCGACCTAAAAATTTGCCCTCTGTGTGTCTTACAATGAGTGAACAATTTATCAATATGTTTTAGCTGAACATTTGAAGCTCTGTTTCCAAACAGCATGAAGTAGGTTTTGTCTATATTGAGAGTAAGTTTGTTGGTAGTCATCCAGGTAGATATTTTTAGTAGTTCGCGGTTAACAGATTAGTGTAAAAGCTAGAGGATCAGGCAAACATAACAGAAAGGGTACTGCACTGGATCAAGGTATACCTGACAAGGAGGCAACAACGAGCTATGATACATGACGAGGTGTCAGAGTGGGTGCCTGTGATGAGTGGGGTTCCACAGGGGTCAGTCCTAGGACCAGTGCTGTTTTTGGTGTACATGAATGACTCAGAAGTGTTCCTGTTTGCAGACGATGTGAAGCTAATGAGGAGAATTAAATCAGATGAGGATCAGGCAGGACTACAAAGAGACTTGGACAGGCTGCAAGCCTGGTCCAGCAACTGGCTCCTCGAATTTAACCCCACCAAATGCAAAGTCATGAAAATTGGAGAAGGGCAAAGAAGACCGCAGACAGAGTATATATAGGCTAGGTGGCTAAAGACTGCAAACCTCACTCAAGGAAAAGGACCTTGGGATGAGTATAATACCAAGCACATCTCCTGAGGTGTACATCAACTGGATAACTGTTGCAGCATATGGGCGCCTGGTGTTCCCACATCTCAGTATGGAATCATTCAAGACTGTACATTGTGTACGTCAGGCCCATACTGGAGTATGCAGCACCAGTTTGGAACCCACACCTGGCCAAGCAAGTGCAAAAGTTTATAAAAAAGACTAGTTCCAGAGCTAAGGAGCATGTCCTATGACGGAAGGTTAAGGGAAATCGACCTGATGACACTGGAGGACAGGAGGGTTAGGGGAGACATAACGATATACAAAATACTGTGAGGAATTGACAAGGTAGACAGAGACAGGAAGTTCCAGAGATGGGACAGAGAAACAAGAGGCCACAGAGATAAAGATAAAGTTTATTTCTTTATAAAGGTTACAATGTGTAATTACAATTTTGATTTGCTAAGCACAAAGATAGCCACTATCATGCCAGGGCATTTTGGGCAGACTAATCCTAATACAGTGGAACCTCTACTTGTGAGCTTAATCCGTTCCATGACCTTGCTCGCAACTGGATTTCCTTGTTTGCAGAGTCAATTTTTCTCATTTGAATTAACTGAAATGCAATTAATCTGTTCCAGTGGAATTCCGTACTTCAATAATTTCGCTAATATCAACTTTACGGCTTATTCATCTATCTCGCTTGATTTAATAAGACATAATAAACAATATAAATAACATAGAGACCTGATATATACTCTAAAATGAATAAAATACGTAATTCATGTAGTGGTATGGGCAATGTCGGCGGTGGACGACAGTTTGTCTGGAGACCGGACAAAATACGTACTACTTGAATAATTTTGCTAATATCATCTATACGGCTTATTTATCTACCATAGTTCATCTAATATAACATAACAAACAATATAAATAACAGAAACCTGATATATACTCTAGAATGAATAAAATATGTCATTATATATGCGGTGGCAGCGGCCGACGAGTGTTTGGAGACAGGACAAAATACTCCTTGAATATTTCGCTATCATCAACTCTATGGCTTATTTATCTATCACAGTTCATCTAATATGAAATAATAAACAATATAAATAACATAGAAACCTGATACATACTCTAGAATGAATAAAATATGTCATTATGTAACAGGTGAAGGTGGCCACAACCACTTCCTCTTTGTTGTGGTAAACACTGCCATCTAGTGACAGCCTTTTGAACCCATCTATTATTATAATTATTATTACGTAGTACATTATTATTATATATGAATTATTATATGCATTATATTATTATTATTTTTATTAATTATTATTAATTATTATTATTATTACAATATAAATAATTTGTAATTTTTATTCACAAAAAATATAAGATTTACTGTTATGCTTTATTGCAATAATTGTATAAATAATGTCAACCCATTCACAACTGCATATTGGAATGGACAGTGACATCATTTTACGGTGTATGCTGTCAGTGGCCCTGAAACCCAACAGAAGAAGTGACGTCATTTGTTTACTCTTGAACATAGTCAAGCAAACGAGCATTTCTCCATCATTGAGCTCAATTTCAAGGTACTTTTCGTCGTGAAAACAATCAAAATCATATCTATTTCTGTAATATATCTTCCATTCTATCAAATGATACCAAAAAAAGTGAGAATACAACCATAAAAACCATACGAAAATACCGCTAAGGGGTGGCTAATTATTTATGCTCCGATTTCTTTCATTTTTGGTGTACATTAAGAAGCATCTTTCCATCATACATTGCCCAAGTTTCAGTAAGATAGTCCAACAAACAAATGAGATACAATTCCCAAGATCAAGATCAAGAGCCCCTCACCAGCGTCAAGGAACCTCCCTTGAGGTCTGCTCGCTTATGGAAATTTTGCTCGAGTATGGAAGCAAAAAATCAACCCATCGACTGCTCGTATTTGGAAAAACTCGCACGTGGATGCGCTCGCAAGTAGAGGTTCCACTGTACATAGTAACTAATTAAAACTAGACAAGATAATAAGAACATAGTAACTATACTTAAAACTAGACAAGAAGTAGTGGTTAACTGTTTTACAATTTATTTAAACTTAATACAAATGTGAGGTAGTAAGGTGGAGTAAGGTTCCATAAAATAATCTTGAAATTGCACACAAAATCTATATTACAGTGAAGTTTAATGTTCTGTATATGTAGTAGGCACAATAATATGAGTGTATGTCTTGTATATTTAGCAAGTTGAGTCTCTTGCAAAGTGGTGGGGTGTGCTGTCTAGCACAGGAGCTGGTTATCACCTGCACAGCAGCTTTTTGTTGGGTTATTAAGGGTCTAAGGTGGGTGGCTGTGGTTGAACCCCAGGCACAAATACCATAGGCAAGGTAAGGATATATTAAAGAGTGGTATAGGGTAAGGAGTGTCATTTCTGGTACATAGTATAGTATCTTGGAAAGGATTCCTACTGATTTGGAAATTTTCTTGGCTATGTGATGGGTGTGGGACTCAAATTTAAGATTACAGTCAAGGAGAAGATCTAGAAATTTGCCCTCCATCTGTCTTGATATAGGGGAACCATTTATCAATATATTAAGTTGGATATTTAAGGCTCTGTTGCCAAACAGCATGAAGTATGTTTTGTCTATGTTGAGAGTGAGTTTGTTGGTCATCATCCAAGAATATATCTTTAGCAGCTCATTGTTTACAGTGTTTCTAAGTACAGCTGGGTCTGAATGGGAGTAGACAAAAGTAGTGTCATCTGTGAATGGAACTGGTTTAAGGAGTTGGGATGCATTGGGGAGATCATTGATGTAGATGAGAAAGAGGAGTGGGCCTAGGACACTACCCTGGAGCACTCCTACAGCTACAGGTTGGGTAGCGGAGTTGACTCCATTTGCATATACATACTGGTGTCTGTCATTAAGATAGGATTTTAGGTAGTCAAGAGAATGTCCTCTGATGCCGTAATGATTCAGTTTTAGGTGCATGAGATTGTGGTCAACTGTATCAAACGCTTTTCGTAGGTCGATGAAGAGCCCCAGAGGATATTCATTTTTATCAAGAGCTGTGTATATTAGTTCAAGCATTTGTATAATAGCATCATTTGTACTTTTTTTTTTGGTCTAAACCCAAACTGGCATGGGTTAAGTATGTTGTTGGATGTAAGGTAGGAGTAAAGCTGTTTGTGTATTATTTTTTCGAATATCTTGGAGAGTAAGGGCAAGTTTGATATGGGTCTGTAGTTGTTCAAGCCAGTTAGATCACCTCCTTTGTGGACTGGAGTGACCCTTGCTGTCTTGAGCATAAATGGGAAGGGTGAGGATGCTACAGATTTGTTAAACATTGTTGCAATAATGGGTGACAGCTCATGTGCAGCTTTTTTATATATGAATGGTGGCTTTGTTTTTAATGAAGAGTGAGACTTCAGTGGAATTAGTTGGAACTAGAAAGAGTATTTGGGTAGTTGCCAGTGAGGGACTCATTTGGCTGGGTATTTGAGCTGGGAATTTGACTTGCTAGCTTTGATCCTACAGTAGAGAAGAAGACATTAAATTTGTTGGCTGTGTCTATAGGCTGTATGTAAGGTTCATCTGGTTTAGTTAAGTTTATCTCTCTTTTTCCAGATGGTTTCTTTGAGTCCAAAATTTTGGAGGGGGTTTGCCAGGTACTTTTCATATCACCTTTTATTTCAATAAATCTATTTTCATAATACATTTGCTTTGATTTTCATATTAGTTTTGTGAGTATTAATGTGCATCTTTTAGTTAATTCTTTAATAATTAGGCCTAACCTGAATTGTTTTATAAGTTGGTGTTTCTTATTAACCCCTTCAAGGTCCAAGGCCAAAATCTGAAGTGGTGCTCTAGTGTCCAAGAAATTTTGAAAAAAAAAAAAAAAAAAAATTTTTTCTTACAGAATTAAAGAGTATATTTTTGTGAAGGTAATAAGAAAAAAAAATTCTGATCGGTACTTACCGAGATACAGTGCCGAGAAGTTGACCCCAAATGACGTGGTGGTGGCACCAGCGACAATTTCCACATACGCACATTACTTTATTTACCGTTTTTTGTAGTTTTTTTCTTTTTTCTAATTTTTTTCTTTTCCTACTAACATTTGGGGCCTGAGAGACCAATACTGTATATAATGTATATATATAAACTCACTGTATTGAACACAATAACCGCACTAAAGTTATTATCATATTATTGTTTACCACTGTTGTTTATTACAATAAACATGCACAAATCTTGTATAATACTAATGTTCTATCATATATTTACATATTTACAATCACTGGACATGGTTTTAGAACTGCTGGAGCTTGTGGAACTCCTTGAAACAAGGCACCATGCACAGAGGTACTTTACATTCCTCACACAAACCGAGTGTCTTTGCGTCTTTGTTGCTGTCGTTTTGTTTGTGCACAGATGATGCATCTCTTCTGAGCAAATTTCTTCCGAGTTGAAGGAAGCTGTATTATGAAATGATCACCTTCCTTCCTCAAACGCTTGGGTATATCCTGAGGAGTTCGAGGGCCTTGTTGTATAGCAGGTGTTATAACCTGGTACTTCATTATGAGTTGTCTGACAACAGACAAACAAAATTCACCATACGGTGGTCTGTTGCCAGTCTTTATTTGGTACATATTATATGCATTGAGCATTGAAATGTCCATGAGATGGAAGAAAAGCTTCATGTACCACTTGTAACTTTTATGAACACAATCAACAAAGCCAATCTGCATGTCACATTTGTCAACCAAGCACATGTTTTGTGTATAATCAATCACTGTCACTGGTTTTCAAATACGTTCATTAGTCACTCGATCAACTTTGCCACTGTCTTGCATTTCATTACAGTGAATGGTTGTCAACAATGTGACATCTCGTTAGTCATGCCACAGTAATGCCATGATGTCATTGGCAGTAAACACCTGCACGTCATCACCACGAGCACCTGTGTTGAGCCTGGGCATATGTTTACGATTAGAACGCACTGTGGCACACACATCTGTCTTGTTCACTCGCAAGAAATCACTGAGTAATGGGCTTGTGTACCAGTTATTGGTATATAATGTATGCCCCTTACCAAGATAAGGTGCAATCATGCTTCTCACTACGTCACCTGAGATACCCAATAACATCTTGGTATCTTTCAATGTTTTACTTCCTGTGTATACAACAATATCCAATACCAGGCCACTGTCACAATTACAGAGTACAAACAGTTTTATACCAAAGCATTTCCTCTTGCTCAGTATATACTGCTTGAATGACAGCCTACCTTTGAACAAAATCAAAGACTCGTCAATTACAAGATTCTTGAATGGATAAAAGTACATGCTGAACTTTTGTTTGAGATACATAAAAACATTTCTAATCTTGCATAACCTGTCACTTCTGTCAGGCCTGGTTTTGTCAGAGAAGTGCAACATACGTAACAGTAAGATAAACCTGTTCACTGGGATGATTTCACTGAAGACCTGAAGACCAGGGTAGAAATTAGCCGATTTGTGGACCAGTATGCTTTTATATTATGCTTATAGACATGAGGCATAAGCATTATTGTTGCAAAGAGCAAATACATTTCTGCAACAGTCATCTCTTTCCACCGGTGTAGTCTTGACTGTGGTGATATGATCGTATTTGCCATGGTGTACTCAAAATACTTATTACTTTCCCTGACAATAGTTTCCATCAATGGCTGGTCAAAGAATAGTTCAAAGAATTCCAGTTCATTTGCAGTGTTTCCAAGGGAACAAGTTGGTAGAATTCCACTTTGAGAGTCATCAAAGTGGTGAGGCTTGGGAACAAAATTGGGATTTTGCTGCCAATCCCAGATATGGTTTGCTGGTGGATACTGGACATCATAGGCTGGTTGTGCAGGCAGTTGTGGTTGTGGTGGGCTGGTGGCCAATGCTCCGCTTTGTCCTTGAACTGCAGAATCAGCAGCGTGGGTCCCAGCCTGGGCTGGTGAGTCACGCATGGCCGTGGCACTACTATCACCACTACCACCATCTACTGATGCCTGTGGTCTATCCATGCCAAGTGTAGCCACATCATCCTCACTATCACTATCTATACCTGGTGTAGGGCCACGGGATGTTCTCCGGGATGTACTCCGTCCCCTGGGCACGGCACAGGGTACACTACCCGAGTGCATGCGGCGACGTACATACCGACGCTTCACTGGTGAATATGATTCCTCACTATCACTACTCAAATGATCATCAAGAGCAATAAAATCACAATCCATGTCACTATCATCATTATTACTGAAGTCAGAGGCCTGGCCATGCAAAAATAATAGTTTTCTCTTGCATTGAGGTATAACCGACCGTGACCGATGAGTGCCCACACCAGAGGTAGAAGGTTGAGGATCGTCAGGGTTTTCTGCACTATTATCAATATATCCTGGTCATTCCTTTCGGTCACTAACTGATCAAAGCCAAAGAATTCGTCTTCATTTCCACTTCCATCACTGTCAGAACTATCAGATAGAAACAGGAGAGTCCCAATTTTCCTTGGAGTGAGAGCTGCCTTGCGACGAGGCATGGTGAACAAGGGTAATTTGAGCCGGTGTTCCCACAATGCTATGTGGGCGCCTAGATTTTTTGTTTATGGTGCACACCCACCACGCAGACCTGTTCTCTCACATGTAGGCCTATGAGCGTTTTCGCGCTAAATTTGATGGCGCTAGAATTTTGGTGTAGATCTACGGTTTGGACACTCAACGTGAAGTCGTAGATCTACGGGACAGACCCTGAAAGGGTTAATAGATTTGAGGATACTTTTTGTTAGCCGTGGGCTGTTTAGTTTCTTTTCTGTGATCTGTTTTGTTTTGATTGGACAATTCTTGTTATAGAGGTTTAGGGTTTTACGTAAAAAAAATTCTGACACCTTTGTCAATATTATTGCTGTCAGCTAGCTCTCTCTGCCAATCAATGGCACCTAGTGCTAGTATTAGGTTGTTTACCGATGTCACATCATGCAGGCAAAATGAGATCTTTCTTGTTTCTTGAGGCAATTTATATAACTTAGTTATGAGAAAGGTAGGGTAGTGGTCTGTGTTGTTGTCTGTGATTATAAGTGGCTTTGGCATGCTGCTCTTACCTGTATTTTTTTTTTTTGTACCTCTGTATGTATGCTTAAATTTCTAAATAAATAAATAAATAAATAAATAAATTATGCCTGCTTGTAGTGAAGATATCGTGTTGGTCCAGATATGGTCAAGTTCATCAGAGTAATAGATGGCAGTGCTGCCTCCTGGTTGGTCTGGCCTGCAGTTATGTATGGCTGTGTAACCAGGTATGGTAAATATGTCTGTCAAATCTTTTTTGAGCCACGTTTCAGTAAGAATAATGAAAGTCATAGCAGCATTTAGAAACTTCAGTAATGCAAGGTGGTCATCATAGTGTTTACTCATAGTGTTTAACAGTCCACTCTTTCCTAGTGAATTAAACCATACCAACTGCAAAGCTACAACTCTCCAGATCATTCGCGACCACCTACAGGTTAATGTGCCAGTGTCAGAAACAAAAGAATCACGGTTACTAGGGAAAAAGTGTTATGCTCAGATTTCACACACAAGACAGAAAAAAAGACCTAATAAGTTCATCTATTAAAGCAAAAAAAAGATATATACATAAACGAGTGTCTCACAAGAAAACAACAGAACCTCCTGTACAGAGTGAGAAAACTAAAACGTGAGAATAATGATAAAATTCACCAAGGCTTTGTACGTGATGGACAAATTCTAGTAAGAAAAACAAATGTAGGCTGTGTGTACTATATTACAAATGAAGATGAACTAGCAAACTTCCTTCATGATGCAAACATTACAGAGTCTGACTGATATTAGTGGCCAAATCATTGTACTACGTTAGTGTATGTTATTATGCCATTATTGAACTAATCCCTGTACTATCACCTCCTAAATAGTATTTACTACCTCATTATCCCATGTGTCCCACACAGTTCCTTGTGTGACCCAATTTGTGTTATCTTCCCAGATTTCCCTTTCACAATTTATTACTACTTGTTAATAAGATACTTACTCTTTAATAATATCTGTATTACAATTTATTCCTATTTTTTTTTTATTAACACACTGGCCAATTCCCACCAAGGCAGGGTGGCCCGAAAAAGAAAAACTTTCACCATCATTCACTCCAGCACTGTCTTGCCAGAAGGGTGATTTACACTACAGCTTTTAAACTGCAACATTAACACCCCTCCTTCAGAGTACAGGCACTGTACTTCCCATCTTCAGGACTCAAGTCCGGCCTGCCGGTTTCCCTTAATCCCTTCATAACTGTTACTTTGCTCACACTCCAACAGCACGTCAAGTATTAAAAACCATTTGTCAACATTCACTCCTATCAAACATGCTCACGCATGCCTGCTGGAAGTCCAAGCCCCTCGCACACAAAACCTCCTTTACCCCCTCCCTCCAACCTTTCCTAGGCCGACCCCTACCCCGCCTTCCTTCCACTACAGACTGATACACTCTTGAAGTCATTCTGTTTCGCTCCATTCTCTCTACATGTCCGAACCACCTCAACAACCCTTCCTCAGCCCTCTGGACAACAGTTTTGGTAATCCCGCACCTCCTCCTAACTTCCAAACTACGAATTCTCTGCATTGTATTCGCACCACACATTGCCCTCAGACATGACATCTCCACTGTCTCCAGCCTTCTCCCCACTGCAACATTCATCACCCATGCTTCACACCCACATAAGAGCGTTGGTAAAACTATACTCTCATACATTCCCCTCTTTGCCTCCAAGGACAAAGTTCTTTGTCTCCACAGACTCCTAAGTGCACCACTCACCCTCTTCCCCTCATCAATTCTATGATTCACATCATCTTTCATAGACCCATCCGCTGACACGTCCACTCCCAAATATCTGAATACATTCACCTCCTCCATACTCTCTCCCTCCAATCTGATATCCAATCTTTCATCACCTAATCTTTTTGTTATCCTCATAACCTTACTCTTTCCTGTATTCACTTTTAATTTTCTTCTTTTGCATACCCTACCAAATTCATCCACCAACCTCTGCAACTTCTCTTCAGAATCTCCCAAGAGCAAGTGTCATCAGCAAAAAGCAACTGTGACAACTCCCACTTTATGTGTGATTCTTTATCTTTTAACTCCACGCCTCTTGCCAAGACCCTCACATTTACTTCTCTTACAACCCCATCTATAAATATATTAAACAACCACGGTGACATCACACATCCTTGTCTAAGCCTACTTAGTAACCTATCTCCTACACCATACACCTGCAACATCTGCCACATTGCCCCCCTATCCACCCTGTCATACGCCTTTTCCAAATCCATAAATGCCACAAAAACCTCTTTAGCCTTATCTAAATACTGTTCACTTATATGTTTCACTGTAAACACCTGGTCCACACACCCCCTACCTTTCCTAAAGCCTCCTTGTTCATCTGATATCCAATTCTCCATCTTACTCTTAATACTTTCAATAATAACTATCATACACTTCACCAGGTATACTCAACAGACTTATCCTCCTATAATTTTTGCACTCTCTTTTGTCCCCTTTGCCTTTATACAAAGGAGCTATGCATGCTCTCTGTCAATCCCTAGGTACCTTACCCTCTTCCATACATTTATTAAATAATTGCACCAACCACTCCAAAACTATATCCCCACCTGCTTTTAACATTTCTATCTTTATCCCATCAATCCCGGCTGCCTTACCCCCTTTCATTTTACCTACTGCCTCACGAACTTCCCCCACATTCACAACTGGCTCTTCCTCACTCCTACAAGATGTTATTCCTCCTTGCCCTATACACGAAATCATAGCTTCCCTATCTTCATCAACATTTAACAATTCCTCAAAATATTCCTTCCATCTTCCCAATACCTCTAACTCTCCATTTAATAACTCTCCTCTCCTATTTTTAACTGTCAAATCCATTTGTTCTCTAGGCTTCCTTAACTTGTTAATCTCACTCCAAAACTTTTCCTTATTTTCAACAAAATTTGTTGATAACATCTCACCCACTCTCTCATTTGCTCTCTTTTTACATTGCTTCACCACTCTCTTAACCTCTCTCTTTTTCTCCATATACTCTTCCCTCCTTGCATCACTTCTACTTTGTAAAAACTTCTCATATGCTAACTTTTTCTCCCTTACTACTCTCTTTACATCATCATTCCACCAATCGCTCCTCTTCCCTCCTGCACCCACTTTCCTGTAACCACAAACTTCTGCTGAACACTAACACTACATTTTTAAACCTACCCCATACCTCTTCGACCCCATTGCCTATGCTCTCATTTGCCCATCTATCCTCCAATAGCTGTTTATATCTTACCCTAACTGCCTCCTCTTTTAGTTTATAAACCTTCACCTCTCTTCCCTGATGCTTCTATTCTCCTTGCATCCCATCTACCTTTTACTCTCAGTGTAGCTACAACTAAGAAGTGATCTGATATATCTGTGACCCGTCTATAAACATGTACATCCTGAAGTCTACCCAAGTCTTTTATCTACCAATACATAATCCAACAAACTACTGTCATTTTGCTCTACATCATATCTTGTATACTTATTTATCCTCTTTTTTCTTAAAATATGTATTACCTATAACTAAACCCCTTTCTATACAAAGTTCAATCAAAGGGCTCCCATTATCATTTACACCTGGCACCCCAAACTTACCTACCACACCCTCTCTAAAAGTTTCTCCTACTTTAGCATTCAGGTCCCCTACCACAATTACTCTCTCACTTGGTTCAAAGGTTCCTATACATTCACTTAACATCTCCCAAAATCTCTCTCTCTCCTCTACATTCCTCTCTTCTCCAGGTGCATACACGCTTATTATGACCCACTTTTCGCATCCAACCTTTACTTTAATCCACATAATCCTTGAATTTACACAGTCATATTCTCTTTTCTCCTTCCATAACGGATCCTTCAACATTACTGCTACCCCTTCCTTAGCTCTAACTCTCTCAGATACTCCAGATTTAATCCCATTTATTTCCCCCCACCGAAACTCCCCTACCCCCTTCAGCTTTGTTTCGCTTACAGCCAGGACATCCAACTTCTTTTCATTCATAACATCAGCAATTCAAATTCAAATTCAAAGTTTATTCTCTATTAGGATTACAATGCTGAGTTTACAGAATTTGGTTATTGTGTGGTTTACATGTAGTAAAATAATGATTACAGAGTGTACCACTAGAACACCTAGCATGGCTAGGCATTTTGGGCAGACTTAGTTTAATTCTTAATTTTAAAATATTACAAATTATGAGGTAAGTTGGTATTATGGCTAAGTGACTAAATACTAGTTTGTGAGTTTAGCAATGTGAATGCTTTTGTTTTGGCACAGTACATAGTTTCAGTATTGGAGTATCACAGGATTCATTATTTTAAGATTGAGATTAATATTTCTGTTCATGGTCAAATGGGTGAGTGAGTGTAAGTGTGAACCACCAGGTGGTATTCGTGTAGTTAGTTGACGGGGTGTATCAGGGAGATAAGATGTTTTCTAATGGTAGTTTTGAAGGTGATGAATGTGTCTGCAGTTCTAGAGTTCTCAGGTAGGGTGTTCCAGATTTTAGGTCCTTTGACATACATTGAATTTTTGTAAAGGTTTAGTCGGACACGGGGAATGTCGTAGAGATGTTTGTGTCTGGTGTTATGCCTGTGGGTTCTGTCACAACTATCAAGAAAGCATTTTAGGTCAAGGTTGATATTAGAGTTTAAGGCCCTGTAGATGTAGATTGCACAGGAGCAAGTGTGGATGTACTGAGCAGGGAGTAAGTTTAGATCTATGAAGAGTGGGGGAGTGTGTTGCCAGGGATGGGATTTAGTGATTATTCTTACTGCAGCTTTTTGTTGGGTTATTATTGGCTTTAGGTGTGTTGCTGCAGTTGATCCCCAAGCACAAATAGCATAGGTGAGGTATGGATATACAAGTGAGTGGTATAGTGTGAGAAGGGCATTTTGCGGCACGTAGTATCGTATCTTGGAGAGGATCCCAACCGTTTTGGATACTTTTTTGGTTATATGTTGGATATGGGTGCTGAAATTCAGGTTGTCAAGGTATAGGCCTAGGAATTTGCCCTCATTATGTCTGGTAATTAGAGTGTTGTCAATCTTAATGTTAATTTGTGCATCTCCTGCTCTGCTACCAAACATAATATAGTAGGTTTTGTCAGTGTTAAGCGTAAGTTTATTGGCTGTCATCCAAGTCGAAATTTTGATCAGCTCCTCGTTAACAATGGTGTTGAGGGTGGCAAGATTAGGGTGAGAGATGACATAAGTCGTGTCGTCAGCAAAGAGAATGGGTTTCAGGTGTTGGGATACGTTTGGAAGATCATTGATGTATATGAGGAAGAGCAGGGGACCAAGGACACTTCCCTGCGGAACTCCAGTATCAAGTGGCTGTGTTGTTGATGCTGTGTCTTTAATGGTGACATACTGATACCTATTAGTAAGGTAAGATTTGAAATAAACAAGCGCATGGCCTCTTATACCGTAATGGTCAAGTTTGTGGAGTAGGATGTCGTGGTCTACTGTGTCGAAAGCTTTTCTTAGATCAATAAAAATCCCTAGTGGATATTCCTTATTTTCCAATGCTGTGTAAAGCAGATCTAGCATTTTTATGATTGCATCATTAGTGCTTTTATTTTTCCTGAATCCAAATTGGCAGGGGTTGAGTATGTTTTGTGCCGTTATAAATGAATACAGTCTCCTGTGCACGAGTTTCTCAAAGATTTTGGATAGCAATGGTAAGCTAGATATTGGCCTATAGTTGTTTAAGTCTGTAGGGTCACCACCTTTATGTATTGGTGTAACCCTTGCCATCTTGATTAGTTTCGGGAAGGTGCTAGTTTCTAGTGACTTGTTAAAAAGTAATGAAATAGCATGCGAAAGGACATGGGCCGCTCGCTTGTACAGTAATGGTGGGACATGAGACAGATTCCCTGAGTTATTTTTAAGTGACTTTATAATCTGTTTCTTGTCATCTGCACTACATCCACGCACATTCAAGCATCCCAGTTTTATAAAGTTTTTCTTCTCTTTTTTAGTAAATGTCTACAGGAGAAGAGGTTAATAGCCCATCGCTCCCGCCATTTTAGTCACCTCATACGACACGCATGGCTTACGGAGGAAAGATTCTTTTCCACTTCCCCATGGACAATAGAAGAAATAAAGAAGAATAAGAGCTATTTAGAAAAAGGAGAAAAACCTAGATGTATGTATGTATGTGTATGTGTATATATATATATATATATATATATATATATATATATATATGTATATATGTATATATATATATTTTTTTTTTATTTTATTATTATCACACCGGCCGATTCCCACCAAGGCAGGGTGGCCCGAAAAAGAAAAACTTTCACCATCATTCACTCCATCACTGTCTTGCCAGAAGGGTGCTTTACACTACAGTTTTTAAACTGCAACATTAACACCCCTCCTTCAGAGTGCAGGCACTGTACTTCCCATCTCCAGGACTCAAGTCCGGCCTGCCGGTTTCCCTGAATCCCTTCATAAATGTTACTTTGCTCACACTCCAACAGCACGTCAAGTATTAAAAACCATTTGTCTCCATTCACTCCTATCAAACACGCTCACGCATGCCTGCTGGAAGTCCAAGCCCCTCGCACACAAAACCTCCTTTACCCCCTCCCTCCAACCCTTCCTAGGCCGACCCCTACCCCGCCTTCCTTCCACTACAGACTGATACACTCTTGAAGTCATTCTGTTTCGCTCCATTCTCTCTACATGTCCGAACCACCTCAACAATATATATATATATATATATATATATATATATATATATATATACATACATACATATACATATATATATATATATACACACACACACACACACATGTGCGTATCTGTGAAGTGTGACCAAAGTGTAAGTAGAAGTAGCAAGATATCCCTGTTATCTAGCGTGTTTTTGAGACAGAAAAAGACACCAGCAATCCTACCATCATGCAAAACAGTTACAGGTTTCTGTTTCACAGTCATCTGGCAGGATGGTAGTACTTCCCTGGGTGGTTGCTGTCTACCAACCTACTACCAACCTACTACTTAAGCACTGTTATAATTCTTTTATAATGTTACCTAATTTTCCCTTTGCTCCCAAACTATAAATAACAAACTAGTGTATGTTCCTACTACACTACTGTGCAATTCCTTGTACCATCTTCCACCAGCTAGTATCAACTACCTCAAATAATATTTCTTTAGTGATATTAATTGCTCAAACTTTATGCTATTAGGCAAATCTTACTCTCAGATTAATTTCATATCACAGTGTCAATCTATTTAAAGGTTGTTTTTACCACTACTTAATTTAGTCCCTTTTTACATTTCTCCTGAAATAATTCTCTATATACCAATACATTGTACTGCCCTTTATTCAGTAATTGATATACTCCTAGTTCTAACAACAATTAAAGGGCTACTTTCAGGAGATTATTAAAATACTCCAGGTGCTATTGACTACCTCAGGTGCTACTGATTTTGTTTTAAATACATTCTTTTATTATTATATTTATTAGCTCCTTTATTTTAGCTGTAAATATCTACCCTAGTTCATAAACTCACATTTGTTAAAATAATTAAGGTGCTATTAGATGCTTAAGTGTATAACTGAATTATCTATTCTGTAATAATCCCTTTTTCTTTTAAATTTTTACAAGTTTTAGAATAATCATGGAGCCTTATTCATAAGTCTAGTTGTAGATTCAATATAAATCTTATATTATTTCACTCAGAAAATCTAGTTTGTAAAATTACTCTCTTCCTATGATTACAGGCATAGATCCTGATGTAAACTTTTTACAAAACAAATTACATGAATCAAACAGTAACTGTAATTACTATACAGCAGACCAAGCAAAGCCATTACTCAGTGCAAATAATAACATAACCATCTTTAACTACAATGTCAGATCCTTGAGCAAACATTATGATGACCTCACAGCATTACTCAATTCCCTTCATTCCAATATATCAATCATCACACTCACAGAAACCTGGCTTAAGCCTGATGTTACAGATGTCTATACCATTCCTGGGTACATGGCCATACACAACTGTAGAACAGACCAGCAAGGGGGAGGAACAGCTATACACTACTCAAATCAACTCGAATGTATCAATAAATCTTGCACAAGGAACAAACATGGAGAATATATCATAGCCAAATTTAAATCAAAAGACCTGCAAAAAAACCCCTCACAGTTATAAACATCTACAGAGTACCACAGTCAAACATTTACCACTTTAGTGAAAAACTAGGAAACATGATTACTGATGCACACATGAATCAAGACCATCTACTACTAACAGGAGATGTCAACAAACATACTACATGACCAGGACCCACAAGTAACTGAATTCACAACCACAATGAGTAAATGCCTGTTGCTACCAGCAATATCTAAACCTACAAGAATCACCGAGACAAGCATCTCCTTAATAGACCACATATGGACAAACACCATATCCCCTTTAAAATCAGGCATAATCACAGACAGCACTACAGACCACTAACCAACCTTTCTCATAACTAATCTGGGCAAACTGCCGCAAGACATTACTAAAGTAACCTTCAGACTACATAACGAGACAGCAGTTAACAACTTTATAGCAGCTATGAATAACATCGATTGGCAAAATGAGCTTGAAACATATACAGATATGAATGTATAAATAATTTTCTAAAAAAAAAAAAAAAAGCCCAAAGAATCTATAACAAACATTGCCCCCAAAAAACTAAACAGATCACAGCAAAGAGACTGAATAATCCCTGGCTAACACCAAGCACCCTCAAATCCATTAACACAAAGCACAAATATGAAAAACAGTATAGAATGGGTCAATTAACTAGAGAACAATCTAAACGTTACTTGTCAGCACTTACCAGCCTGATAAGAAGGTCTAAAAAATTGTATTATGAAAATAGATTACATAACATCAAAGGTGATATGAAAAAACCTGGAAAACTATCTGAAATTCTTGGAACTAAAAAGTTATCCAAAAACAAAACAATCAAACTAACAAAATCAGATGGACCCCTACTCACACCTACTGAAACAGCGAACAGACTAAATGTTTTCTTCTCCACCTTAGGAAAAAATCTAGCGAACAAAATACCAAGCGCAAACACCTGTCCATCAGACTACCTCATAGATACCTACCCAAATACGCTATTCCTAGCTCCAACCAATGCCATAGAAGTTACACTCATCATAAACACCCTTAAAAACAAGGCAGGAGACAAAGAACTTGCCTGCTTTTATGTACAAAAAAGCTTCTCAAGTATTGTCACCAATTATTGCAATGCTCTTTAACAAATCCATTGAATCATCTATCTTCCCAACAATCCTCAAAATAGCGAGGGTTACTCCGATCCATAAAGGAGGTGTCCAAGCTGACTTGAATAGCTATAGACCAATATCTAACTTACCACTGCTCTTTAAAATATTTGAAAAATTAATTCATAGACGGATCTATTCCTACCTCGTCTCCCACGACATATTAAACCTTTGTCAGTTTGGATTCAGGAATAATAAAAGCACAAATGATGCTATCATACACATGCTAGAACTTATACCGCACTTGAAAAGAAAAGTCCCGCTGGGCATTTTCATTGATTTCCATTAAGCATTCGATTCAGTCGACCACGAACTGCTGTACTCCAAATTAACGCACTATGGTATCAGAGGCCACTCCCTCAACTACCTAAAATCATATCTTAGTAACAGAACTCAATGTGTGTATGCAAATTATGCAAACTCTTCCACTCAATCACAGTAGGAGTCCCACAAGGAAGTGTCCTTGGACCACTCCTCTTTTTCATCTATATCAATGATCTACCGAATGCATCACAGCTACTCAAACCCATATTATTTGCAGATGACACTACATAGGTCTTTTCCCACCCAAACACAGTCATACTAGCAAACACAGTCAATGCCGAATTACAGAAAATATTTGCCTGGATGATTAACAAACATACCCAGAACACTTATAAAACCTATTTCATTCAGTTTGGAAACAAAGCTGCAACTGATCCAATTAACATAACACTAAATGGATCATCAGTCACAAGACTCATAGAGGAAAAATTCCTAGGTATCCACCTTGACAGTAGCCTTAAGTTCTGGACACACACACAACAAATCACCAAGAAAATCTCCAAGACTGTAGGAATACTATCAAAGATAAGGTACTACATTCCACAATCAGCTCTCCTGGAACTGTACCATTCACTCATATACCCTTATCTTACATATGGAATTTGTGCATGGGGATCAACAACATCCAATCACCTAAAACCTATAATAACCCAGCAAAAGGCAGCAGTAAGAATGATAAATTCCCACTCCCGCCAGCATACTCCACCAATTTTCAAAAGTCTGAATCTGCTCACCATTAAGAACATCCATACTTATTCATGTGCCTACTACATACACAGAACAATACACGCAAATATAAACCCTCCACTCAAACTTCTCCTCACCAACCTAAACAGGACACATGACCACAACACATGACACAGATCTCTTTCTGATATACCTCGTGTCCATATCACACTGTGTAAAAACTATGCACATAAAGGGCCCCAAAACATGGAATTCATTACCAGAAGATATTAAAGTAACCCTGTCTGAAAATCAATTTAAGATTTCTCAAAAGCCACTTAATCACCCTAGACTAAATGCTAAATACTCGGTACACACAATATAAAAATATGGTTATAAATGACCATAATTTTTAAAGGGGTGGACCGGTAAGCCAGCAGAAGGCCTCGGTCAGATGACCAACGCTCCAAAGGTTGGTCATCATCTGATTAAGACCCGCGTCAGGAAACATTTATCCTGTTTCCTGACGAACCTTACCTAACCTAACCTCAGTACACACATACTCACTTATGTACTCCCACATCATAACTTCAACAATCACTTTGAACCTTTTATCCATTGTTGACAGGAATATAATCAAATCATAGTTTTCACAAAAAGCATTTTTGAATATATGAATATATCTTTTGTTTTATACAAATTTTGATTCATTTATAATAATAATCTACTGTGCAACTATGAAATAATTACTATCCTACTGTACAACTATGATATAATCCTTAGTGTTAAGTAGTCTGTAAGCCAATAATGTTAAGTTGGCCCATAATGCCAAGGCATAATAGAGGCTCTCTTTGCACTGCAACCCACTATTGTAAATACAAAATCTCAATGTACTGTTTGCAAAGACATAAAATAAATAAATAAATCTAACAATACAGTCGAAGATTGTAATGTTACTACTGGCACTGAGAAGGTTATTAGCCTGACTAGCAATGTAGTAATGGCAATTAACCCTTTCAGGGTTTCCGACGTACTAATACGGCTTGCGCACCAGGGTTGATGTACTAGTATGCCTAAATTCTAATGCCTTCAAATCAAGCAAGAGAAAGCTGGTAGGCCTACATATGAATGAGTCTATATGGTCAGTGTGCACAGTATAAAAAAAAATCCTGCAGCATAATGAGAAAAAAAAAACTTTGACCATGTTTTTGGTTTAAAACAGTGACTTTGCACTGCATTTTCATATGGTATTTATGATTGTATTCTAGTTTTCCTGGTCTCATTTTATAGAACGGAAGACATATTACAGAAATTGAGACGATTTTGATTGGTTTCACAATGAAAAGTACCTTGAAATTGAGCTCAAAGTAGCAGAAATGTTCGATTTTTGCCAAAGTTCAAAAGTAAACAAATCATATGCAGTAGTCTGCATAACAGTAAATCTTCTATTTTTTTGTGAAAATAAAAATTCAAAGTGGAAAGCAAAAGAAATGTAAGAGGGGCCTGGGGACGTGACTAATGAACAGAGGAAATGTTATTTTAGTGCCAGGAATGTCTGTCTTGTTTATTCTGGACCCTATTTGGAAATTGGCATCTTTTGAAATTTGCGTGAAACTGGCAAAATTGCTAATTTCTGACCACTGTATTGGATAGTTGAAATCGGTAAATGGGTGGTTTCTTGTACTCATTCGATAGAAAAAATGCAGTTCTAGCGAAATAGTTACGATTTTTGTCGACTAGTACACTGGAATTGGCCGAAAATAGGGCTCAAAGTTGGCAAAATCGCAGATGCATAAACATCGTCGAGATCACTAACTTTGCAAGAGCATAATTCCGTAAGTTTTCCATCAAACTTCGTACTTTTCATGTCATTATGATCGGGAAAAGATTCTCTATCTTTACATAAGAAAAAATAATTTTTTTTCCAAAAAATTTTCAACCCTGAGAACAAGTTTAGGAGAGGGCCTCTCGACCCTGAAAGGGCTAAGAACATAAGAAAGAACACTGCAACAGGCCTACTGACCCATGCAAAGCAGGTCCATGCCACCCCCGGCTTAGAATAATGACCACCTAGTCAGGTCACTTCCACTTAAGGAAGGAGCACGGCATCAGACCTAGTAGCACAAGCTATTCAGGTCCAACTCACACCCACCCACACCCACTCATGTATTTATCCAACCTATTTTTAAAACTACATACGGTCTTAGCATCTATGACAGCACTTGGGAGTTTGTTCCACTCATCCACAACTCTATTACCAAACCAGTGCTTTCCTATGTCCTTCCTGAATCTGAACTTTTCCAACTTGAAACCATTCCTGCGAGTCCTGTCTGGATATTTTCAGCATGCTATTTACATCCCCTTTATTTATTCCTATTTTTCTATTTATACACCTCAATCATATCCCCCATAATACTATGCCTTTTTAGGGAGTGCAGATTCAGGGCCCTCAGTCTATCCTCATAGGGAAGATTTCTGATACATGGGATCAGTTTGTCATCCTCCTCTGTACGCTTTCCAGTGCATTTATATCCATTCTGTAATATGGTGACCAGAACTGTGCAGCATAATCTAAATGAGGCCTAACCAAGGATATATATAGTTGAAGAACAACCTAAGGACTTTTATTATTTATACTTCTTGATATAAAGCCAAGGATTCTGTTAGCTTTATTGTGAACACTTATGCACTGTTGTCATGGTTTCAGATTACTGCTAACCAGAACTCCTAAATCCTTCTCACAATCGGTAGTATTAAGATCTACACTATTCAGTTTATAAGTGGCATGGTTATTTTCCTGTCCAACATTTAGAGCTTTGCATTTGTCTATATTAAACTGCATCTGCCACTTCTCTGACCACTGCACCGGTCTATTCAAATCTTCCTGGAGTGCACTAATGTCCTCATTAGAATGAATTGGACAGCCTATTTTGGTGTCATCGGCAAATTTGCTTCTGTCACTATTTATTCCCTCATCTATGTCATTTATGTAAATTGTGAACAACAACGGGCCCAACACTGACCCATGTGGAACACCACTTGTGATGTGCCCCAATTCTGATTTCTCCCCATTTATGCAAATTCTCTGCTGCCTATTTGTCAACCATGTCTCTACCCAGGAAAAAATTTCTCCTCCTATTCCGTGTGCTTTAAGTTTCCTCAATAGCCTCTGATGTGGAACTCTATCAAAAGCCTTACTGAAGTCCATATACACTATCATATTCATTACCATGATCTACCTCCTCAAACACCTTAGTGAAAAAAGTTAGTAAATTCGTAAGACAGGAACACCCCTTAGTAAAACCATGTTGAGATTCATTTATCAATTTATGCCTTTCAAGATGGCTACGAATTGCTTCGGCAATTATTGATGCCATAAATTTTCCCACTATAGAGGTAAAGCTTATTGGTCTATAGTTCAAAGCTAAGGATCTGTCACCTGCCTTGTAAAGAGGCATTACATTTGCCATTTTCCACTTATTGGGCACTATGCCAGTTTGTTGTGATATGTTGAAAATATTAGCCAAAGGTATGCTAAGTTCCTCTTTACATTCCTTTAACACCCTTGCAAACAATTCATCAGGACCTGGGGATTTATTAGGTTTTAATTTCTCTGTTTGTCTGAGGATCATGTCACTAGTTACCCCAATCGTGCATAGTTTATTATCGTCCTGTTCTACATAATTTATTATTTTTGGAATTTCGCTAGTATCTTCCTGAGTAAAAACTGAAAGGAAGTAGGTATTCAGAATTTCACACATATCTATCACTTTCAGTGATCTGACCTGAGCTACTCTTAAGTGGGCCAATCTTGTCTCTAACCTTACTTTTGTATACCTGAAAGAACCCTTTTGGGTTAGTCTTCGAATCCCTTGCAACCTTAGCCTCAATCCTTTTTGCTTTTCTTATTCCATTTTTTATTTCTTTCTTTAATGAATATATTGATTTCTTAACTGCCCATCCCCTCTTTTGATATGCCTATATATGCCTCTCTTTTGACCAATGATATGTTTTAATCTATTGTTCATCCATTTGGGATAATTTTTGTTAGATCAAATTTCCTTACTTGGAACAAAAGTTGTTTGAGCAACTAGAACTATGCTCTGAAAAATGCCATATTGGCAACCAACACCAGCTACCTGATCCATAGTCAGGTCATCCCAATTTAGCCCACCCAGGTAATTTTTCGGTCCCATGAAATCGGCCAAGCGGAAGTCTGGGACATATTTGATTGCAGTTTACTGGGCAATTCCATAATATATTGAAACGAAGTGATTTGTGATCACTTTCCCCAAGCTCATCATTAACCTCAACATTATTAATTAGTGAATCTTTGTTGGCAAGAACCAAGTCAAGCAGATTGTTTCCTCTAGTTGGTTCTGTCACAAACTGTTTTAAAAAACAATCCTGAACAGTATCAAGGAAGTCACTAGACTCAAGATTTCCTGTGACACTGTTCCAATCAATCCGTCTAAAGTTAAAATCTCCCAGTAACACAACATTTTCATATCTAGACGTCTAACCTTATGAATTTCGTCCCATAGCAGCTTACTGTACTCCCTATCAAGGTTTGGGGGCCTATAAATCACACTCAAAATTAATTTTTCATGCCCCTCGAGAAACTGTAGCCAAACAGACTGTGTCCGATGTTTCTAAATTATCTCTCGTATACATCGCCACTTCACCACCCTTCCTGTTGACCCTATCAGTGTGGAATAGTTTATAATCATGTGTGCTGCATTCAGAAGGCATTTCTCTATCCTTCAAGTTGAACCAGGTCTCTGTTATAGCAATAATATCTGTATTACCTGCACTTGCAAGTAATCATAGCTCATCTATCTTACTTCTTAGACTCCTATTTGTATAGTAAACCTTAAAGAACCTTGCCCTCTACTATCTATCTTTATTTGTTGATCAATCGCTTTGCCTTTACTAGCAAATTTATTTTGAATATTGTCTTTTAAACATATCCCTGAGGTATCCTGTTAATATCTGCTGTTTCCAACCCTAATGCTGCAGTCTGATTGTTTCCCACAAACACCCATACCTCTATAATCTATCAGTTTAAAGTCCTAGACAAGTCATCATTTACTCCCTCAATTGAATTGGCTAATGCAACCACTCCAACCCCGTAGAGATGAACCCCATCCCTTGCATATATATCATGTTTGCCATAGAATTTGTCCCAGTTATCAATGAATGAGATTGCAAGTTCCTTGCAGTACCTGTCAAACCTGTTAAACCACTAACAAGTATGAATATATGAACTAAGATAATTATTTTTAATCTAAAAATAATGGCACTACTGAATATAAAAGTAAAACAATGAAAATAAGACACTTTAGTGCCTGAGTTAGCACCTTAATTATTTTAAAGTTAAAAGTAATGGTTTTGAGTATAAAATAAAACAAAGAAAATATAACACTTAAGCACCTGAATTAGCACCTTATGTATCTTAAGCAACTGGGAATTATAAGTAAGTAAGTAAGTTTATTCAGGTATACACAAATACAGTTACATAGAATTATCATACATAGCAGCATGTGTAGAGAACCTAGGATAACCCAAAAAAGTCAGACAGAGTGACTTATTTCCATTACTAAATGTAAAAAGAAGAAAGACTGTTTCTTCTTTTTTTTTGGGTCACCCTGTCTTGGAGAGGGGTAGTCAATGTGTTAAGAAAATCTTTCTTCTTTCTTTCAACACACCGGCCATATCCCACCGAGGTGGGGAAGAATTCTGTTCCACTTCCCCATGGAGATAACAGGAAATAAACAAGAATAAGAACTAGAAAGAAAATAGAAGAAAACCCAGAGGGGTGTGTATATATATACTTGTACATGTATGTGTAGTGTGACCTAAGTGTAAGTAGAAGTAGCAAGACGTACCTGAAATCTTGCATGTTCATGAGACAGAAAAAATGACACCAGCAATCCTACCATCATGTAAAACAATTACAGGCTTTCACTTTACACTCACTTGGCAGGATGGTAGTACCTCCCTGGGCAGTTGCTGTCTACCAACCTACTACCTAGGGTGTTAACAAAACATATACGTATATATACAGATGCTCGTTGCTCTACGGTGGTTCAACTTATGATATTTCACTTTACGATGGAGTGATGGTGATGCACATTCAGTAGTCATGAAACTTTGAATGTTGATCTGTTCCCAGGCTAGTGATATGCTGTATGATATGCTGCACAACATATCACTACAAGTACTCTACCTGTATCATCCATGTGTGA
Source organism: Cherax quadricarinatus (assembly GCF_038502225.1). Taxonomy (NCBI): domain Eukaryota; kingdom Metazoa; phylum Arthropoda; class Malacostraca; order Decapoda; family Parastacidae; genus Cherax; species Cherax quadricarinatus. The sequence goes on along the minus strand of NC_091304.1, from coordinate 33,619,496 downwards.
TGAAGTCAATGTACTGTATGTAAAACTTTTTTGTACTGTCCATTTACTGATAGGATAAACTATTTAGTAATTATTTATTTATTGGTATTTAGTAATTATTTGTTTATTTGCTTAGTGACAGTTGTTATTTATTTACTTAATTATTGTAACATTCATATTCGACTTACAATAAACTTACGATGAGTTTATCAGAACGTAACCCCATTGTAAGTTGAGGAGAACCATATAGTAATTATTTGTTTATTTACTTAGTAACAGTGGTTATTTATATACAGTGGAACCTCGTTTTTCGGCCACTTTGTTTATCGGCCAATTCGTATTTAGGCCAGTTTTTCGGTGGAAATTTTGCTCCGTATTTTGGTCGTTGCCTTGTATATCAGCTGTATTAGACACATTAGCCTACCTCTCCCACCGGGATGCCAGGCTTTGGTGAGTCAGTCTCCCTTTGTCTGTCGGCGAGTGAGCATATACTCCATGCATTCATCCAAACATTTCCTTAAAATCCATTGTCTTTGGTGTTTTTTTATTAAGTGCAACTGTGAAATAAGTCACCATGGGCCCCAAGAAAGTTCCTAGTAAAGTTCCTTTGGTAAAGACAGTGAGAAACACTATTGAATTTAAGAAGGAAGTAATTGAAAAATATGAGAGTGGTGTACGGGTGCTGGAACTTGCCAGGACGTATTTCAAAAACAAATCAACAATCACTTCTATCCTGGCAAAGAAAGAACAAATCAAGGAAGCTGATGTGGCAAAAGGAGTAAACCTATTAACATAAAGGAGATCACAAACAAATGAAGATGTGGAGAAGTTGTTGGTGTTGTGGATCAGGGAAAACGGTTAGCAGGAGATAGTGTTTCAGAGATGATCATTTGTGAAAAAGCAAGGCAGTTGCATGTGGATCTCGTAAAGACAATGCCTGGTACTAGTGATGATGTTAATGAATTAAAGGCCAGCAGAGGCTGGATTGAGAGATTTAAGAAGCGTAGTGGCATACACAGTGTTGTAAGGCATGGGGAGGCTGCAGGTTCTGACAAACGTGCCTCTGAAAAATTTGTGCAGGAATTCAAGGAGTACGTAAAGGCTGAAGCTTCTACGTACCCCTTGAAAGACAGGCTAACTAATTTGTTCTGTGCAAATGCTAGTGGGGATTTCGAAGTGAAGCCTTTACTCGCGTATCACTCTGAAAATCCCAGTGTTTTCAAGAAAAACAATGTAGTCAAGAGTAAATTGTGTGTGATGTGGAAAGTTAATCATAAGGCATGGATCACAAGGAAACTTTTCATTGACTGGGTTCATGAAGTGTTTGGCCTGAGTGTGAAAAAATACCTCCTGGAAAATAAACTGCCACTCAAGTACCTCCTGGTAATGGACAATGCTCCTGCTCATCCTCCAAACTTGGTAGACCTATTGTCTAGGGATTTCCGTTTTATAACAGTGAAGTTCTTGCCTCCTAACACTACTCCCCTCATCCAGCCCATGGACCAGCAGGTCATTTCTAACTTCAAAAAACTCTACTCAAAAGCAGTGTTTCAGAAGTGCTTTGAAGTGACCTTGGACACTAAATTGACTAAGAGAGTTCTGGAGGAATCACTTCACTATCCTCCATTGCATAAGCCATATAGGTAAGGCTTGGCAGGGAGTGACTTCCAGGACTTTGAACTCTTCTTGGAGACAACTATGGCCAGACTGTGTCCTCAAGGAGGATTTTGAAGGGCTTGAGGCTGACCCTTACCCTGTCGACCCTCTGCCTGTTGTGGAATCTATTGTGGCATTGGTGAGGTCTATGGGGTTGGATGTGAGTGGCGAGGATGTGGAAGAGTTGGTACAGGACCACAGGGAAGAGCTAATAACCACTGAAGAGCTGCAACACCTTCAACTGGAGCAGCAACAGACCACAGCTGAGGAACTTGCTTCAGAGGAGGAGGAGGAGGAAGAGAGAGGGAAGGATGTGCCTTCTTCAGTGATTAAGGACATTTGTGCAAAGTGGAATGAGGTGCAAACTTCTGTGGAGAAATATCACCCTGACCAAGCTGAAGCATGCCATATCTGCAACATGTTCAGTGACAAAACCTTGCCCCATTTTAGGGAAATCTTGAAGAGACACCAGAAACAGACACTCTGGACAGTTATTTTGTGCGACAGGGATCCAGTGACTCTCAAGCTGGTCCTAGTGGCATTAAAAGACAAAGAAGAGAAGTAACCCCAGAGAAGGACTTGTTACCTAAAGTCCTTATGGAGGGGGATTCCCCTTCCAAACAATAATCTACCCTCCCTCTCTCCTCCCTGTCTTCCATAAGCCAACAAGAGTCTTCAATAAAGGTATGTAATAGTGATTTAAATGTTATTAATTTTACACAAATAACCCGCACATAAAAGACAGAAGCTTACGACGACGTTTCGGTCCGACTTGGACCATTGACAAAGTCACACTGACTTTGTGTGACTTTGTCAATGGTCCAAGTCGGACCGAAACGTCATCGTAAGCTTCTGTCTTTTATGTGCGGGTTATTTGTGTATCGTTCCAGTCACGGTATTGTGCCTTTTTGTTAGTTATTAATTTTATTTAGTTCTCATTGTTTCGTTTAAGTAAAAACTACAATTAATCTTTAAAAAATGTATTTTTTGTGAGTATTTTTGGGTGTCTGGAACGGATTAATTGTACTGACATTAATTCTTATGGGAAATACTGCTTCAAATTTAGGCCGCTTCGAATTTAGGCTGACCTAATGGAACAGATTACGGTCGAAAAACAAGGTTCCACTGTACTTATTTATTGTATCATTCATATTCGACTTACGATATTTTCAACTTGTGATGAGTTCATCAGAACATAACCCCACTGTAAATCGAGGAGCACCATATACAAAAATGTTAGTTTCAATGATAAATTCAGTGACACTAACCCATAACTGGCACACGTGCTGGTTGAGGTGGATGCACAAGTCTTGGCTGCCCCACTGCTATTTCCAGAGTCACTGTGGCTTCCAAATACTCCTGGAGAGTCCCCACCTGAACCTCTGGTACTGTTACCACCTGAAGAGTGACTTTCAGAGGATTTTACACGAGAGACAGGTGCTTGAACAGACCTGTTGCATATGAGCATAAAATTAGTTTTGATTTAAGGAATGATCATTAAGAGTTTTACCAATATTACATACTGACTAACAACCACAATTCCATATACTATATACTATAAGCTCATATTATATTATTATAATCAAATAAAGTGCTAAACTGACAAGGGTCATGCAGCGCTGCGGGGCAGAAAATACTGCCGGGGCTATAAACAGCTAGGTAGAGAGGAGATCAGAGTTGAGGGGAGAAAAGGGCTGGAACGGACACTAGGGGCTATGTGTCAAAGATTGTATAGTAAGGCAGTTGCTGACAAAGTCAAAAAGTGATAGTAAGTCAAAGGCAGGGCCATCTGCATGAAGGGAAGATAAGGTACGAGTGGTAGGGCAGCAGCGTCGGTGGAGGTAAATCCTGCGAGCTCGCTGGTAAACCAGACAATCCACAAGTAAGTGAAGAACCAAATTAGGGAAACTACAAACCTCACAGACAGGAATAGGGTGTCATTCCATGAGACACCCATGGGTAAAGTGAGTAAGGCTGATGCGGAGACAGGAGAGCGAAGTCTCCCAAGTACGGCAATGGTGGTAAGAAAATGGATACAAACCTAAAAGCGGCTTAATAGAGTGCAATTTGTTATGGTGTATGTCTGACCACTGTTGTTGCCAACAGCCATGAAGATGGGCAAAGATGACTGTAAAATAATCCCTGAACAGAATACCTCTATAGGAAACCAGAAAAATCACGTACTGCTGACCATGCAGCAGCATCCGCCTGTTCACTGCCCTGCACATCAACATGTCCAGGAACCCAACAGAAAATGATGTCTTTGTTTTTGCTAGCCACATGGTGCAACCAAAGTTGAATACAAAGGACCAATGGATGAAGGGAATCAAATTGTTTCATGGCCTGTAAAGTGCTGAGGGAATCTCAAATGATCACAAATGCTGAAGGAGACACATATGTAATACAGAGAAGTGCTATGAGGATGACATACAACTCGGAGGTAAAAGTACTAGCTGAGTCTAACAAATGACCCCAAACAACATTGTCAGGGAACACCGCCGCAAACCCAACACCGTCACATGATTCAGAACCATTTATATAAACACAGTGATGGCATGAGCATGTGACTGGAAGTGATCAAGAAAAAGAGCAAGAAGCAGCTGTAGGTAGGAGAGCTTTAGCGCACGGCAGTAGGGGAGAACAGATACGAACAATCAGAACCTCCCAAGAGGGAAGAGAAAAGGCAGACACTACATGAACATACAAGGGAGGCAACTGGAAAGATGATTGGAGTGAAAACGAAGAGAAAATGGTTGGAGTAAGCAGGGGCACCAAACAAATAACAGGCTTCTACTAATGGCTGAGACCAACCTATATGTAGTGGGAACATGAAGGTAATGAGAGCAGACAAAGTAATGATGGCGACGAGCATCACAATGATCGGCTAAGGAAGGAACATTCGCCTCAGCAGAGAGGCTTTCAACAAGAGATGAACAAAAGGCATCAAGGCATAAATGTAGACCCTGATGATGAAGGGGCTCTAACTTGGAAAGAGTTGTAAGAGAAGCCGCAGAACAGACTTGGTTGTCATAATCCAGGTTGGACATGACTAGGATGGAATGTAAACGGAGGAGAGTCCGGCAATCTGTTCCCCATGAACGGCACAAAATTTTTAAGAAGATTCAGCTGACCATGGCAAGCTGCCTTCAAAGAAGAAATGTGATAAGATAAGATTTCGTTCGGATTTTTAACCCCGGAGGGTTAGCCACCCAGGATAACCCAAGAAAGTCAGTGTGTCATCGAGGACTGTCTAACTTATTTCCATCGGGGTCCTTAATCTTGTCCCCCAGGATGCGACCCACACCAGTCGACTAACATCCAGGTACCTATTTGCTGCTAGGTGAACAGGACAACAGGTGTAAGGAAACATGTCAAAATTTTTCCACCCGCCGGGAATCGAACCCAGGCTCTCCGTGTGTGAAGCGGGAGCTTTAGCCACCAGACCACCGGGCCACCGGTGTCATTGTCAGTAGCATTGTAAGGGGAAGTGGGCCACCCCAGGTGACACCAAGGGGTGACACCATAGAACCTCTAAAGAAGGTGACACTAATGCCCAAAACAGTGCTGCAGCAACATAAGAGAAAAATCCTTCATTTCTATATAGCCTCTTATATGATTACAGGGTACAAATAGGCCTATATGGGGAAAATCATTGATTTTCATTATGTGATAGATGATATTGCAGGATTGAAGGTAAGGAAATGCAAGATCTGATTCAATGAGATGTTAACTGTACTCAAGGTCAAATCGGAACTAGTGTTTCTCTGATATTGCAATGTTTTTCTTTATTTTTCAAGTTTTTTTTATTTTTTGCATTGTTGAAGATGAATAAATCTAGGATCTGTTGCCTGTACTCAAAGTGGTATTTGAGTTTATGTTTCCTCAATAATATTATGATTATTTATTTTATCATTAATAAAGTTGAGGAGTAATCTCCTGCTCGGTTTATGGCCCTTAAACATTCTCATTGCTGAACATTAGTCACTGGGTATGAAGTAGTGACGTAACTGGAGTTTACTCTCCCTCATCCCCCTGCCCTTGGATTTCATGGGGGCGACACCAAAGATGCCACCCCGGGTGACACCAACCCTAGCAACGTCACTGTTCCACATCAACCGGTGATCAAATAGAAGGCCAAGAAACTTGACCATATCACATTTTGGGATATGTGAGCCATGTAAATACAATGGAATATCTGGGACAAGAGGACATCAAGTGAAGGTAATGAAGTGGGTTTTCACACTAGAAAATTTAAATCCATGAGAAGTGGTCCAATGGGAAACATGGTCAATTGCATCCTGAAGGGAGGCCGCTACCAGGCAACAGTCAGCGCCTGCGTAAGTGCTGACGACCAAATATGCGATAAAAGAACAGAAGGTAAGCCATTTATAGCCAAGAGAAAAAGGGTAGTGTTAAGGACACAAACTTGTGGTACTCCCTACGCCTGAACAAAGTCTGAGGAATGTGAGGCGCCAACACGGATACGAAAAAGTCTTTCAGATAAGAAAGCAGCAAGGAAGGTCGGTAGATTACTGTGGAGGCCTAAGGAGTGGGCCTGGGCTAAGATGTTATACCTCCAAGCAGTGCCATATGCCTTCTTGAGATCAAAAAAAAAGACTGCTAGGATGGAGTGTTTGTTAGCAAAATTCCTATGTGATGCTGGCCTCACTAAGTCAATAAAATGCAGTTTGTAGCCACTTTCCATGGCTAGCATTATGAAACCCCAAATTTTTATCAAATTATTCTCTATAAAACCTAATTTTCATTTCTAATTTGTTAATCTGACAGCAGTTAATTCTCAAAGTTGCTCAAACACTACCTCATCTTTTATACAATGTATTTTTCTTATACAGTGGACCCCCGCATAATGATCACCTCCGAATGCGACCAATTATGTAAGTGTATTTATGTAAGCGCGTTTGTACGTGTATGTTTGGGGGTCTGAAATGGACTAATCTACTTCACAATATTCCTTATGGGAACAAATTCGGTCAGTACTGGCACCTGAACATACTTCTGGAGTGAAATAATATCGTTAACCAGGGGTCCACTGTACTCTTTTACGTTTATATTTGTAACTATCATTTACCATCCCCTATTAGTATAGAACTATACTTTATTTTTAACTGTCTATTATGTACAGTCTATAATAAAATTAGTGCAATACAATCCAAAGCTAGGTGCTACTGATTATAACCTTATTTTTTTTTACTGTCTATCGTATACAGTCATTAGTGAAATAACAGTTAGGTGCTAATGAAATATCTAGTCTTAATCGTTCATCATATTTCATTACTACTATATCACTAAATGTTTGTTAGTATCTACAGTCTACTGAAACAATATACACTTATGCCAATATTGTTCAATCACCCCCCCTATTACAGATATTAATATTACCCTTTATCACTTTCTGCAACTCATAATTATTTAAATATTTACCAGTCAACCCTAAATGCTCAATGCTGAAATTGACCCTAAACTGAACCTACATAATCTAAATCCCAGTAAACATTTAACTGAAAACAACTGCCTTTATTACACACCAGCAGAAGCCAGTACTGTCCTCAGCAATACCAGAAATATTACAATTTTGAATTAAAATATTAGATCCCTAAGTAAACACTATGATGACCTCCTGGCACTCCTAGATTCATTTGAGACGACCTTCTCCTATATTATTCTTAGACATCTACACATTACCAGGATACACAACAATCCACAACTGCAGGCCAGAACAAATTGGGAGAGGTATTACCAGCTATTATTCTAATGAACTATTATATAGCAACATCATATCTTTCAATGATGAATATGGTAAATATATATTTGCAAACTTCTCTGTAAAAACTTAAAAAAAAAACCTATAACAATTGGCCATATACAGGATGCCTCATACTAATATCCCAGCCTTTAGTGATAAACTACAGCACTGATTACAGATACACAAATGAATAAGCACCACCTACTACAACCAGGAGACTTCAACATGAACCTTGGCCTAACATATGACCAACATGTAACTGACTTCATTAACAATATGAACAATACCCTACTCGTGCCAGCAATTACAAAACCAACAAGACTAAGTGATACGAGTGCAACCATAACTGACCACATATGGACAAATATACTCGCCTCCCTTAACCCTTTCAGGGTCCAAGGCCAAAATCTGAAGTGGTGCCCCAGTGTCCCAAGAAATTTTGGAGGAAAAAAAAAAAAAAAAAAAAAAAAAAAAAATCTTACAGAATTAAAGATAATATTTTTGTGAAGGTAATAAAACAAAAATTTTTTTTGATCAGTACTTACCGAGATACAGCGGCGGGAAGTTGACTCAAAATGACCGGGTGGCGGCAACATCAGTGACTTCCGCAAAATCCCATTTTTTTTATTTTACGTTTTTTATACTCTTTTCTTTTCTTTTCTAATTTTTTTCTTTTTCTAATAACATTTGTGGCCTGTGAGACCAGTATAATGTATATTGTATAAGTGTACACTCACTGTATTCAACACAATAACTGCACTAATTTGTTTATCATTATACAGGTCCTCCATCACAAATCCGGCATCATTGGGACCTGTAGTGTGCCGGATTACTGAGTTTGCCGAATTACATAGTAGTTAAGTTAGAATACACTTAATAAAATTAACCAACTTGACTTACACAGTTCATTGAACATAGGCAAAAATCGAACATTTATGCTACTTTGAGCTCAATTTCAAGGTACTTTTTGTACATTTCGTACTTTTCGTATGGTATTTATTGTTGCATTCTAGTTTTCCTGGTCTCATTTTATAGAATGGAAGACATATTACAGAAATTGAGATGATTTTGACTGGTTTTACAATGAAAAGTACCTTCAAATTGAGCTCAAAGTAGCAGAAATGTTCGATTTTTACCAAAGTTCAAAAGTAAACAAATCATGCTGAGCGTCCAATACACGTCAACTGGTGAGTCTAATATTCTTTCACAAGTGCGCTGATATTATTTATACCATTTCTACACTACTGCAGCAGTCTGCATAACAGTAAATCTTCTATTTTTTGTGAGAATAAAAATTCGAAGTGGAAAGCAAAAAAATGTAAGAAGGGCGTGGGAACGTGACTAATGAACAGAGGAAATGTTATTTTAGTGCCAGGAATGTCTGTCTTATTTATTCTGGACCCTATTTGGAAATTGGCACCTTTTAAAATTTGTGTGAAATTGGCAAAATTGCTAAATTCTGACCACTTTATTGGATAGTTGAAATTGGTAAATGGGTGGTTTCTTGCACTCAATCGATAAACAAAATGGAGTTCTAGCGAAATAGTTATGATTTCTGTTGACTAGCACACTGGAATTGGCTGAAAATAGGGCTCAAAGTGGGCAAAATCGCCGATATGGAAACATCGTTGTGACCGCTAACTTCGCGAGAGCATAATTCCGTAAGTTTTCCATCAAATTTCATACTTTTGGTGTCATTATGATCAGGAAAAGATTCTCTATCTTTTCATAAGAAAAATAATTTTTTTTTTTTTTTTTTTTTTTTTAAATCTGGGTGACCCTGAGAACAAGTTTCAGAGGGGGCCTGCCGACCCTGAAAGGGTTAAACCCTTTGACTGTTTACATCGTATATATATGTCTTATACGCCACTGTTTCTGACATATTTATACGCGTAAATTCTAGCAGCTTCAAATCAAGCAGGAGAAAGCTGGTAGGCCCACATGTGAGAGAATGGGTCTGTGTGGTCAGTGTGCAGCACATAAAAAAATCCTGCAGCATGCAGTGCATAATGAGAAAAAAAAAACTGACCGTTTTTTTGGAATAAAACGCCGACTTTGAGGTGTATTTTCGTATAGTATTTATTGTTGTATTCTCGTTTTCATGGTCTCAGGTGATAAAATGTAAAACATATTACAGAAATAGAGATGATTTTCATTACTTTCACAATGAAAACGACCTTGAAATTTAGCTCAAAGTACCGGAAATGTTCGATTTTTAAGGCAGTAGTCTGTATAACAGTAAATTTTGTATTTTTTTTGTATGAATAAAAAATCAATATAGAAAGCAATAGTAATATAAGAGGGGCCTAGAGACATGACTAATGAACTGAGGATGTTATTTTAGTGCCAAGAATGTCTACATTGTTAATTCTGGACCCTATTTTGAAATTGGCATCTTTTTTAATTTGCATGAAAGTGGCCAAATTGCCAATTTCTCACCACTTTACTGGGTAGTTCAAATCGGTAAATGGGCAGGTTTCTTGAACTCAACTGATAGAAAAAAATGGAGTTCTAAAGAAATAGCTATGAGTTTGGTCAACTGGAACAACGGAATTGGCCAAAAGCAGGGCTCAAAATCGGCGTAATTGCCGATGCATATATGTCGCCGAGACCACTAACTTCGCGGTAGCGTAATTCCATGAGTTTTCGACCAAATTTCGTACTTTTGGTGTCATTACCATAAGGAAAAGATTCCCTATCATTTCATAAGAAAAATAATTTTTTTTTTTCCAAAACTTTTGTGACATAGAATGACAGTTTCAGAAAGGGGCTTGTGACAGTCAAAGCGTTAAAAACAAGGCAGGAGACAAACAACTTGTCTGCTTTTATGTACAAAAAAGCTTCTCAAGTATTGTCATCAATTATTGCAACACACTTTAACAAAGCCATTGAACCATCTACCTTCCCAACAATCCTCAAAATAGCGAGTCTCTCCAATCCATAAAGGTGACCAAGCTGACTTGAATAACTATAGACCAATATCTAACTCACCACTGCTCTCTAAAATCTTTGAAAAATTAATTCATAGACAGATCTATTCCTACCTCGTCTCACACAACATATTAAACCCTCGTCAGTTTGGATTCAGGAATAATAAAAGCAAAAAATAATGTTATCATACACATGCTAGAACTAATATATACTGCACTCGAAAAGAAAGAAGTCCCGCTGGGCATTTCCATTGATTTATGTAAAGCTTTTGATACAGTTGACCATGAACTGCTGTACTCTAAATTAACGCACTATGGTATCAGAGGCCACTCCCTCAACTACCTAAAGTCATACCTTAGTAGCAGAACTCAATATGTGTATGCAAATGGTGCAAACTCTTCCACCCAACCAATCACAGTAGGAGTCCCACAAGGATGTGTCCTTGGACCACTCCTCTTTCTCATCTACATCAATGATCTACCGAATGCATCACAGCTACTCAAACCCATATTATTTGCAGATGACACTACTTACGTCTTCTCCCACCCAAACCCAGTCATACTCGCCAATACTGTCAATGCCATATTGCAGAAAATATCTGCCTGGATGATGACTAATAAACTTACCCGGAATACAGTGGACCCCCGCCTTACGAACGCATCGCGTTACGTTAAATCCGGCATACGAAGCATTTGAAATAAAAAATTTTGCTTCGCCTCACGATAAAAAACTCGCCTTACATGATTCGTCCGGGACGTGTCCCAAGTGTGGCCTCAGTGCCAGTGTTTACAAGCCAGCCAGTGCAGTCGCATCTATGCATACATTCGGTACATTTCACATTATCCCAGTGTTTTTAGTGCTTGTAACTGCAAAATAAGTCACCATGGACCCCAAGAAAGCTTCTAGTGCCATCCCTGTGGTAAAAAGGGTGAGAATTAGTATGGAATTAAAAAAAAGAGATTAAGGAAATGTGTGCAAAGTGGGTTGAACTGCAAACTTTTACGGATGAAAATCACCCTGACACAGATACTGCAAGCCGTGTTGGCAATCTGTACAATGGCAATGTTATGGCCCATTTTAGGGAAATCTTAAAGGAACAGGAGGTACAGAGCTCTATGGACAGATCTGTTGTGCAGTAGAGGTCCGGTAACTCTCAAGCTGGTCCTAGTGGCATTAAAAGAAGAAGGGAAGTAACCCTGGAAAAGGACTTGCTACCTCAAGTCCTAATGGAAGGGGATTCCCCTTCTAAACAATAACTTCCACACTCTCCCCTCCTCCCATCCCACGAATCACCAGATCTTCAATAAAGTTAAGTGTCATGTATTCTGAGAAACCGGTCGTAAGTCGAAATGGTCGTAAGTCGAATTTTACTACTGAATATCAGCAAAACATTTTTGTAATGACTATTTTATTGTTTTATTTGGTATTTCATGTTTTACTTTACTTTTTATGCTGTTAGTACTGTATTTTATACTGTAAGGTTTAGGATAAACATTGTGTACAACACAAATAGTTGTTTATTTCCCAGAAATTTGGCATAAAAAACACGGTCGTAAGTCAAGTGGTCGTAAGTCGAGCAGGTCGTAAGTCGGATGGTAGGTGTACTCAGTACTCGCATACTCGATTATGTATTCCCATATCATAATTTCAACAATTACTTTGAACCTTTTATCCACTGTTGACAGTAATTTAATTGAATCATTGTTTTCACAAAAAGCATTTTTGAATATATGAATATATCTTTTGTCTTGTATAAATTAGATTCACTTATAATTAATAATCTACTGTACAACTATGATATAATTCTTAGTGTTAAATAGTCAGTAAGCCAATAAGGTTAATTCGACCCATAATGCCTAGGCATAATAGAGGCTCTCTTTGCATTGAAACCCATTATTGTAAATACATAATCTCAATGTACTACATATTTGCAAAGACATAAATAAATAAATAAATAAATAAAATAAATAAATGAACCATGCACGTTAGCCACCCCTAAGTCACTGTTTTACACCACCATTGCAATGTTTCTCATAATGCACTGCATGCTGCAGGATTTTTTTTTATATAGTGCACACTTACCACACATATGTAAGCCCAAATCTACCGGTCATAGCTTATCTGAGCGAGCTGAGCTCATGGCAAGTGACAATGGCTTCAAAGCCACCTTATCTTTTATGGATAATGTACAGTGTGTGTGTTTTACACAACAAGAAGCATTTCTTTTATTTGTTGGAACCATGGCTAGGGCTAAAAGTAAGCAGGTTATAACAATAAATGAAGAAGTTGGAATGACCTATGCAGCAAGTAGCACCACCAAACAGTAGCAGCAGGTTAGTGTGGCAACCCTGGAAATTTGAAATTATGCTAGCTGTAATTTGTGCTGGATTACTGATGGAACCGGATTACCGACTGCCAGATTAGTGATGGCTGACCTGTACTGTGCAAACTACATTTATAGAACAATCAATTCTAATACAAATCCTGACCTCAAGCGCTTTCTTGACAGTTGCAATAGACACAATACCAGACACAAAAGATCTCTATGACATTCCCTGTGTCAGGCTAAATCTTTTCAAGAACTCTGTACATAAAAGGACCCAAAATCTGGAACTCTCTGCCAGAAATCTCATCTAGCATTTTTAAAACTACAGTTAGAAAACACCTTATCTCCTAGCCCATCATAAATAAATATGTAAAAACCATACAAGTATTTTTTCAATATCATGAACCAAAGATAAAGATAAACTAGGCAAATTATTATTATTATAATCAAAAAGAAGCGCTAAGCCACAAGGACTATACAGCGCTGCAGGGCAGGAAGGAAGCGAGGGCATCAGGTGGCAAAAGGGAGATGGATGAGCAACAGGTTACGGATAACAGCGGGGCAGTGGATGGTAAAAGGGTAAAGGGCAGCAAGAGACTGAACCAGAAAGGGCTGAGGGGAGTGCGAAAAGTATCATCAGAGTTTGTGGAGTAAATCAGTCGTTGTCAAGAAGTCAATGAGAGAGTCAGGATTAAAGGAGGGTCCATCAGCAAGAAGGGAAGGTAAAGAGAGAGTAGGAGAACGAAGACGACGTTGGAGGTAAATTCTGCGTGCTCGTTGATAGAGAGGGCAGTCTAACAGAATGTGGCTAATCGATACTGGAACTTGACACTGCTCACAGAGAGGAACAGGGTGCCTCTCCATGAGATACCCATGAGTAAGACGAGTGTGGCCAATGCGAAGGCGGGAGAGAGTGGTCTCCCAACCTCGGCACTGATGACAAGAAGACGGCCAGTAACCTATGCTCGGTTTAATAGAATGAAGTTTGTTACCGAGCAGAGTTGACCAACGTTGTTGCCAACGGGTGCGAAGGTGGGTAGCTATTGCAGCAAAATAGTCCAGAAATGGAACACCTCGATAGGAAATTGGTAGGTCATATACTGCTGACCGCGCAGCAGTGTCTGCCTGTTCATTGCCCTGTACGTCGACATGACCAGGGACCCAACAAAAAACAATATCTTTATGTTTGGTAGAGATACGGCGTAGCCAAAGTTGGATACGGAGAACTAGGGGATGAGATGTATCAAATTTTCGTATAGCCTGTAGAGCACTAAGGGAGTCTGAGACTACTACAAATGATGACACAGGCATAGATGCGATACGAATAAGTGCTGCAAGAATGGCATACAGTTCAGCAGTAAAAATGCTAGCTGAAGATAGTAAATGCCCTCGTACGACGCTGTCCGGAAACACTGCTGCGAATCCGACGCCGTCTGAAGACTTAGAGCCATCTGTGTACACAGCGGTGGCATGAGAATGAGAGTGGAAGTGATCAAGAAAAAGAGAGCGGGAAGCCACCGTAGGCAGTTGAGCTTTCGAGCAAGGGAGTGAGAAAGAACAGACCCGAACAGCTGGAACTTCCCAGGGGGGTAGGGAAAAGTGAGATGCTACATGAACATATAAAGGTGGTAACTGAAGGGAAGACAAGAGTGAAAGTAGGCGAAGAGAAAAGGGACGGAGCAAACAGGGGCGGCGAACGAATAAAGAATGTCTACTAATATCGGTGACCATTCTATAAATGGAAGGATTGTGTAGATCGTGAGAGCGTACATAGTAACGAAGGCAATGGGCATCACGGCGATCAGACAAGGATGGAACATTTGCTTCTGTATAGAGGCTCTCAACAGGGGAAGAGCGAAAAGCACCAAGGCACAAACGTAAGCCTTGGTGATGGATAGAGTTAAGGCTAGAGAGAGTAGCAGGAGAGGCCGCGGAATAAATCTGGTCACCATAATCGAGTTTCGATAAAACGAGGGCTGAATGTAGGCGAAGCAGAGTTCGACGATCAGCTCCCCAGGAAAGATGAGCAAGGGTTTTAAGAAGGTTTAGCCGGCTGTGACAAGTTGCCTTCAGAGAGGTAATGTGAGGTTTCCAGGTTAACCGACGGTCAAAGAGAAGGCCTAGAAACCTGACTGTATCACGTTCGGGGATAGGGGAGCCATAGAGATACAAAGGATGATCGGAGATAACAGAGCGTCTAGTGAAAGTAATTTGGTGAGTTTTGGTACTTGAAAATTTAAACCCATGTGTGGTGGCCCAAGTGGAAACACGGTCGACCGCATGCTGGAGAGAAACTGCAATAAGGTGACAGTCAGCGCCTGCACAAGCAATAGCGAAGTCATCAACATAGAGTGATGACCAAATATTGGGTGGAAGAACAGAGGCCAAATCATTTATAGCAAGGAGAAAAAGTGTTGTGCTTAGAACACATCCCTGAGGGACACCTTCAGCTTGGACGAAGTCCGGGGAAAGAACATTATTGACTCGAACACGGAAATGTCTGTCAGTTAAAAAGTTCTTAAGGAAGGATGGTAGATTGCCTCGGAGGCCTAAGGAATGGGCCTGGGCCAAAATATTATACCTCCAAGTTGTGTCATATGCCTTCTCAAGGTCAAAAAATATGGCAATAACTGAGTGATTATTCGCAAAGGCATTACGAACATACGTATCCAAGCGTAGTAAGGGGTCTATGGTAGAACGACCCTTACGAAAGCCATATTGACTAGCGGAGAGACTGTTGTGAGTCTCTAAATACCACATTAAACGTCGATTTACGAGGCGTTCCATCACTTTGCAAACTGCACTTGTAAGAGCGATGGGGCGATAGTGGGAGGCATCATGTCCTGTAGTACCCGGTTTGCGGAAAGGGAGAACAATGGCAGATTTCCACAGCTGGGGAAGAACTCCTTGTGCCCAAATAAGATTGAAGAGGTGTAAGAGGACTACAAGGGCTGACCGATGTAAATGTTGTAACATACGAATATGAATGTCATCAGGCCCAGCTGCCGATGATCGGCAAGCTGAGAGCGTTGCCTCCAGTTCTTGAAGTGTAAAAGGCACATTATACTGTTCTTCTCCGAGAGAAGAAAAGTCCAAGGGTACTAACTCTCTGGCAGACTTTGAGGAAAGAAACGAGGGGCATAGATGGAGCCCTCGGGAAATACGGACCAGATGTGTGCCAAGTTCAATGGCAACGTCGAGAGGGTTTGCTATATCAACACCAGTGACCCGTAGAACAGGAGCCGGGTCAGGAGAGTATTTACCACTCAATTTCCTCACTTTTTTCCAGACTGCACTCATAGAAGAAGCAGAGGTGATGGTGGAAACATAGTCTCGCCAACAAGTGCGTTTAGCTTCACGGATGACACGGCGAGCGATCGCACGCTTCTGCTTAAAATCAACAAGTCTCTCAGCGGTTCTATTGTACCGGTACCTGCCCCATGCAGCACGTTTCAAACGTACTGCACGAGCACAAGCAGGAGACCACCAAGGCACGCACTTCTGAGAATGCCTGCCTGAGGTTTGGGGTATAGAATGAGAAGCTGCGGTATAAACTGATGTCGAGAAGATGTGTAGGAGCTCATCAATGGAGGATGAAGAAGGAACCTCACTAAAAGCAGTGAGGTGTGAGTAAAGATCCCAATTTGCCCGATCAAATTGCCAGCGAGGGCTACGGGAAGGTGGTGAATAGGAAGGAGAAGTAAGAATGATCGGAAAATGATCGCTGTCATGTAAGTCTGGTAGAACAGACCAGGTGAAGTCTAGTGCAGTGGAGGAAGAGCAGACTGATAGATCGATGCAAGAGAGAGTATGAGTACGAGGATCAAAATGGGTGGGAGTACCCGTATTTAAAACATGGAGGGGGTGAGAGGCAAGAAAAGCCTCCAACTGAATGCCACGTGAGTCACAATGAGACCCCCCCCAGAGGAAATGGTGGGCATTAAAATCACCAAGTAACAGAAGTGGTGGTGGTAAGGATGAAACAAGAAAGGCAAAGTCTGGGATAGAAAATGCTCGAGAAGGAGAGAGATATAAAGAACATATTGTAAACCACTTATTCAAGTGGATACGGGCTGCAGTGTAATGCAGCGAGGTATGGACAAATAGTTGACAGTACGGAATATCATTGCGTAGAAGAAGGGCACTTTCATTAAAGGTCCCATCTGAGAAAGGATCCGAAGAATACAATAAATTATAGCCTGAGATAGGTTGGAAAACAGCCGAGTGTAATTTTGGTTCTTGTAAGCAAGCACCAACAGGGGAAAACCTGGAAAGCAACATCTGAAGCTCACCCCGATTACCCCTGAGGCCGCGGATATTCCACTGTAAATAGGCCATGATTGGCGATGAAGGAAATATCAGGAATCTGTAGGTAAAGGCACCTACGGACTAGAGGGGTTAGAAAAGTCAACGTGTGGTGGCATTGGAAGATGTTCAAGTAGCGAAGGAACGGAGCGTTGCGAAGAATGGGGTTGTGAAGATGGAGGAGAGGGAAGAGAAGGAACAGGAAGTGAATCAGTGTCCATTGAAGGTTTAGTCTCTGCAATATATTCTGAAATGGCTTCAAGTGTTTCTGAATTCAAAGATGTATGGGAAACCATATTGGAGATAGGAGGAGGAGGGTGAGTAAAGATTGGGACAGTAATGGACTGTACCAAAGTAGAGGGGGAGGGAAAAGTGTAAGGGACTGGAGATGAAGTGTGGGGGGGGACAGAAGAGGTAGAAACCTGGGAGGTGACAGAAGAGGGAGAAACTTGGGAGGGGACGGGGGTGGAAGGCATAGTACGAGGAGGAGGGTGAATCTCCACACTTGTAATAGAGCCAGAGAGAGGGGAAGAACTAGGTACAGAGACTGGAAAGGTAACGTGTGGAGGTGGAAGAAGGGAAGGAAGGGGCAAAGAAGATTTGAGCAATGTGGATTTTTTGGACTTCTGAGTAGAGGGGCGATTGGTATTAGGTGTCGTACGAGGTCTTGTCGATACTGGGGCTTGTGAGGAAGGACGCGAAGATGTGAGAACAGACTGAGTTGTAGTCGGGACGTCAGAGCCAAGGACAGCAAAAGGATTAGATGCCGTAATGGCTATGGGAGGGGTAACAACAGAGGAGGCTGCAGAAGATGGGACCCCAGAAGTGGGGGAATGTTTGGAAACACGAGAATAAGAAACACGGGGTAGTCTCCCTTGGAGGCGGAGATGAGTAACTGCCATAGCATAAGGGAGACCTTCTGCCTCTTTGAGGCAACGGATTTCACGTTCATTTAAGTAGACCTGGCAACGGCGGGAGTACGAAGGGTGAGCTTCATTACAATTAAGGCAAGATGGAGGTTGACTGCAAGATGTATTAGAATGGTTGTCGGCACCACAGACTGGGCATTCGGCCATAGATCTGCAATATTTCGCTGGGTGACCAAAACGCCAGCAATTTCTACATTGTTGCGGTGTAGGTATCACCTTTCGAACTTGTAACCGATGTCCCGCGACATATACAGAGGACGGGAGTTCTCGGCTGTCAAAAGTTAAACGAGCCACATTGCAAGGGTAACGTCTCCGCCCCCGGGCAGGAAGGACATAAGTGTCTACTTTGAGGATTGGGAGATCCTGGAGTTCCAGCTGTTCAAAAATGTCATTGCCACATGACTGGAAATTCTGTTGGACTATGGTATGGGGCAGAATGACAGTACCACTACAAGAATTGAGAGAAAGATGTTTTTCAATAGTGATAGGAGTAGTATCGATATTCGAAAGGAGAGAAAGATCATGAGCTTGGGTAGCATTCTGGACAGTGACGATGCGCGTACCGCTCTTGAGAGCGTGAAATGAAATATCTCTGCCAACATGACGCAGGAGCGCTTTGGCAATACTATGGTCAGAAAGGTAGGCAGAAGAAGAAGTTGGTCTTAAAGTAAAGAATTTAGTCCATTGTGTGGTCCGAAACTGAGCGTGGAGAGGGAGTGCTTGACGTGTCGGTCGTTTCCGAGTAGAATGGGAAGGTAACGACGGAGCATCATCAGGAGATTGACGTTGGCGTTTAGGAGTAGGACCGGAGTTGGTCCGGCATGAAATGGGTGGGCGATTCGAAAATTGCCGTACCGTAGAGGGAGAAGCCGGAAGCATAGTCAAAGGAGAGCGGAGTTCAGACAAATCGAAGGAGTCAGTCAAAGCCCCGGTACCTGAAGCGGGTGAGGAAACAGCACCAGCAAGAGGTACAGGGGCATCAGGAGTGTCCGAAGAGTGGTCTAAACACAAGGCAGGGTCAGAATGGGGTGCGGTATCAAGAAGGGGCCCGGGGGTAGTGGTTTCATGGACTAGGGCTGCCATGGTTAGGTTACTCCTTTGCTTTTTGTTTTTAAGAAAAAAAAAGAAAGAAGAAAAGAAAATAAAAACAAAAAAAAGAATAAAAAAAGGGGGGAGCGGGGAGGAATAGTTCCCAGGAGGAATGAAAGGGCCGGAAATCTCCCTCCGCGCCCAAGAGGACTCGACACCGCTAGTAGCGCAGATGCAGCATGGAACCCGTGCCATACCCTACCCTTCATGCCAGTAAACCAGCAATCCGGGATAGCAACCTCACATCTGCCGAGCTACCTCGGTGGACAAAAGAGAGGGCGGCCGGATATCCGCCACAAAGCATACCTCCTTCAGCCACCACCCCCGGAATCCGAAAGGTGGCTTCCAGAGATACACCCGTCGCCCAAAAGACACCCAAAGCTACTCCGGGATACCAGAGAGGGATCGGGACATCCCTAGGCAATCCAGATTCCACGGCAAACTACGCCACCGCCAAGAAACCTCAACGGAATGGGATCGACCCCGGTGTCCTTTCCCCTACCTAGGAACTAGCGCGCCTGTGGGAGAAATCACGAAGGCTAAAAAGAGGAAGGGCAAAAGGGAGGGGTGAGGAGGAGGAGGAGGAATGGAAAAAGGGGAGGATGGGGAGGATGGGATAGGGGAGGGGAGAATGGGGGGTAATTAGGTTCGGTCTGAGGAAGAAGACCGACAGGGCTAATTCCTCAGACCAAGAGCCTCTTCACCACGCCAAGGAGCCCCCCTTGAAGAGGTAAACTAGGCAAAACAATATCTGTAACCCTCTCAAATGTAATGTTAATCATTCCATTGTGTTCACTTCAGGTAAATAATCAAAACTTTTATTCTTCTCGACCAAACTTACTAAAGCCATATAACATGAAGTAATAGAATATTAAATTTTCTTTGATCACTGTAACTCACCCAATGACCATATGTAAAGTTACTACACTGATATTGCCTTATTAATCTAAAGTTTGCCTGAAACGCTCTGCATATAAAGGGACTTTTGGCATGTACACCGAACTGTTATACTCCTTTGTGCAAACATGTATTGTGCTAAAATAATAATTATTATTAAAGGTATTTGGCACATACATATCTAATTGGAGCAAGGGGTCCTTGCAAAAGCCATACTGGTGAGGAGAAAGACTATTGAGAATCTGCAAATACCATATCAGACATCAATTCACCAACTGTTCCATCACCTTGCAGACTACACTGGTCAGAGCAATTGGACAATAGCAATATGTATCAAGCTCTAAAGTGCCTGGTTTGTGAAACAGTAGCACAATGGCAGATTTCCATTGTTGAGGGAGAACACCTTGTGTACAAACAAGATTGAAAAGATGCAAAAGGACTCTAAGGGCTGTAGAATGCAGATGCTGTAGCATATGGATATGAATATCATCGGGCACAGCTGCCAATGACTGGCAAGCGGAAAGTGTGGACTCTAGCTCTAAGAGAGTAAAAGGTATGTTAAATGGCTCCATTCCATTAGAAGACAAATCCAAGGGCAACTGCCCCCTGGCAGACTTAGAAGCAAGAAATGAGGGACAGAGGTGAAGCCCTTGAGAGACACCAACAAGATAGTTCCAGATTCCCATGACAACTTCAAGAGGTTCTGCAACACTAAAACCAGCATCCCACAAAATGGGAGCTGGGTCCAGAGCGCACTTGCCACACAACTTCCATATCTTTTATTTTATTTTTATTATTTTATTTATTTATGTCTTTGCAAATAGTACATTGAGATTCTGTATTTACAATAATGGGTTGCAATGCAAAGAGAGCCTCCATTATGCCTAGGCATTATGGGCAAACCGCACACATAGGAGAAGTCGAGGTAACAGTAGAAACATAATCTTGCCAACAAGTTCGTTTAGCATCGCATATGAAACGGCAAGTGACTCCCCTTGCTTGTTTAAAATTCAAAAGACAATCTGCAGTCTGATTATATCGATAACGGCCCCCATGCATCACAATTCAAATGCACTGCACAAGCACACACAGGAGACCACCAAGGCATGCATGTCTGAGAATGCCTGCCTGAGGTTTGAGCAACAGAATGTGACACTGCAGTCAAAACTAAGATAAAAAAAAATGGTGCACCAACTCATCAATAAAGGACGAAGAAGGGTCCCCACAGAAAGTGGTAAGATGAGAGTATAAGTTCCAATTTGCTCGTCCAAATTGCAGTCGGGAATACTACATAGTAGAAGAAAGAAAAATAGTAAAGTGATCACTGTCGTGCAAATCTGGGAGAACAGACCAAGCACAATCAAGGATAGTTGACGAGGAACAGACAGAAAGATCGATGCAAGAGAGAGTGAGTGGTAGAGTCAAAATAGGTGGGAGCACTCGTATTTAAAATGTGAAGAGGACAAGAAGTGAGAAGAGTCTCCAACTGATCACCACGAGAGTCACAGTAGGACCCTCCTCAAAGATGATGAGCATTAAAATCACCTAACAAGATGGGCGGCAGAAGAGAAGAGATTAAGAATGCAACATCTGAGATACAGAATGCACGGGAAAGGGAGAGATATAGAGAGCAAACTGTATACCACCTGTGCAAATAAATATAGGCTGCAGTACAATGCAGCTGAGAATGAGCAAAGACCTGTTGAAATGGTATACCAATGCTCACAAGAAGTGCACTCTCATTAAAAGTTTCATCAGAAAAGGGATCAGAAGAATGCAACAGCATATAGCCCGAAATGGGACGGATAACCACTCAAGGAACTTTAAGCTCTTATAACTCAACACGTACTGGGGAAAACTGGGAGAGCAACACCTGGACCTCTCGTTGTTAGGTAAGACACATATGCAACAGTTAGGTATCTTTATTTTGAAACGTTTCGAAATAAAGATACCTAACTGTTGCATATGTGTCTTACCTAACAACCTGTCGGTATTTTATACCATTTTAATGTTCAACCTGGACCTCTCCCCGATTATCCCTGAGGTCATGAATATTACACTGTAAATAAGTCATTTTTCACAAAGATAAGTATACTAACAATGAGAAGTGATAAAATCTACAGGCTAGTAGGGTCAGTGAAGTCAATGTGTGGAGGCAATGGAAAGCATGTAAGCAAGGAGGAATCGGAATGCTATGAAGGAAAAGATTGCTACAAGGGTTGTGAAAAATAAAATGGGGCCTAAGGAGGTGCACTGGTGTCCATTAAGGGTTTTGTGCCCACAATATAGTCAGAGACAGCATGAAGTGTTTCAGAGGACAAGGAAGATGCTGATACCATGATTTCAGAGGTGAAGTAGAGCAAGTATAGATCGGGGAGACTATGGATAGAACCAAAGAGGTCTGAGAGGGGAGTATGAACCTGGAGAGATGTGCCAGTGGGGACAGAAGAGTCCTGCGGTGGAAGGGGTACAGGGAAGAAGTCTAGGGGGGAACAGGAGAAGAGAGGATCACATGATGGGGGTGAACCTCCATCTTTGTGTGAGAGTTAGAAAGGGGGTGAGAACTAGGCACCAGGTCCAAAAAGGAGAATTGATGGGGAATTGTAAGCACAGGAGGAATACAAAGAGACTTGGGTTTAGGAGACAGATGATAGGTGCAAAGAAGGTGCAGGCGTGTGAGGCCTTGCAGACTGAGAAACTAGCAAGCAAGATGAAGAAGTAGAAGTAGGAAGAGGTAAGGAGATGGGAGTCTCAGAGGGTAAAACTGCAAAAGAATTAGAGACAGGGGTGACCCTGGAAGACATGTCACCGGAGGAGCTGGTCGGTGGGGGGACTGCCAAGGTTGGAGGTCTCCTAGCTA
Source organism: Cherax quadricarinatus (assembly GCF_038502225.1). Classification (NCBI taxonomy): domain Eukaryota; kingdom Metazoa; phylum Arthropoda; class Malacostraca; order Decapoda; family Parastacidae; genus Cherax; species Cherax quadricarinatus. The sequence continues at coordinate 33,596,760 of NC_091304.1, read as the reverse complement.
TTCGAGAATAAGGAACATGAGGAAGATTCCCCTGAAGGCAAAGCTGAGACACAGCCATAGCAAAAGTAAGGCCTTCGCTCTCCTTAAGACAATGAATTTCACGTTAATTAAGATAGACCTGACATCAGCAAGTAAAAGAAGGATGAGTTTCATTGCAATTAAGACATGTGGGGGGAAGACTGCAAGATGTATAGGCATGATCTGCGGCACCACAGACTGGGCACTCCACCACAGGCCTGCAGTATTTAGCAGGATGTCTGAAGCACCAACAATTTCAACACTGTTGGGGTGTAGGGACCACTTTACAGACCCCTAGGTGATGTCCCGCGATATAAAGAGGATGGGAGTTCACAGCAGTCAAAGGTTAAGTGGGTGATTTTACAGTGAATTTATTATTATAATCAAAAAGAAGTGCTAAACCAAAAGGGCTATACAGCATTTTACAGTGAAAGCACCTCTGCCTGCAAGAAGGCAGGACATATGTATCCACTTTGAGAATCAGAAGGTCCTGAAGGGCTAATTGCTCTAAAATATCATCACCACAAGACAGAAAATCACACTGTACAATGGTACACAGTAAGACCACTGTACCACTGCAAGAACTGAGAGTAGCATGCTCGTGAACTGTGATAGGAACGTTATCAATGGAAGTAAGATGGGAAAGATCATGAGCTTGATCTGCAGTCTGAACTGTAACAATGTGCACACTGCTCCGAAGAGTGTGAAAGGATATATATTGGCCAACATGCTGCAAAAGAGCTTTACCAATACTGTGGTCCGAAAGATAATCAGCTGTAGGGAAAAGAATTTGGTCTACTGTGTGCTTGTAAACATACTGCATAAAGGAAGTGGGTGTCATGTAGATCATTTCTGGGTAGAATGAGCAGAAATCAAAGAACTGTCATCAGCAAATGGTCTGGTAACATTTAGGCGCAGGACCGCAGTCGGCCCGACCTGAGGCAGGTGGGAGATCCGAAAACTGTCGCACCGTATTTGGGGAGGCTGGATGTATAGTTATAGGCGTGCAAGAGGCAAAGGCACTAGAAGAAACGGGTGGAGCCTTGACACCTGGAACAGGTGACAAAGTGTCACCAGCAGGAGATACAGAGGTATGGGAAAAGTCTGGAGAATGGTCCAATAATGAATCCGGTTAAAACAGGATGTGGTAACAAAAAGGGGCCTGGTAGGAGGAGGGGGAGTCATGGAACAAAGACTCCATGATGGTGGTACTTCTTTCTTATTATTTTAAAGAAAAAAAAAAAGAAAAAAAAAGAAAGAAAAAAAAAAAAGAGGGACAACGGAGAGACAGTTACTAGAAGGCATGAAAGGGCCATAAGTTCTCCACCCCCCTCATCCAAGAGGACCTTGAGACTGCCAGGAGGGCAGATGCAGCGTGGAACCCATGCCATACCCTACCCTTCACTCCAGAAAACCAGCACTCTGGAATAGCAACCTCACATCTACCAAGCCATCTTGGCGGACAAAAGAGAGGGCAGTCGGTTACCCACCACAAAGCATACTTCCGTCAGCTGCCACCTCCCAGAACCAACAGGCACCCTCTGGAGATAGACCAGTCTCCTGCAGGACACTCCACCCCACCTCCTGAAAATCCGGGAGGGGAGCAAAGCACCTCCAGATGTTCCAGTGGCCTGGTGGCTAAAGCTCCCGCTTCACACACGGAGGGCCCGGGTTCGATTCCCGGCAGGTGGAAACATTCCGACACGTTTCCTTACACCTGTTGTCCTGTTCACCTAGCAGAAATAGGTACCTGGGTGTTAGTCGACTGGTGTGGGTCGCATCCTGGGGGACAAGATTAAGGACCCCAATGGAAATAAGTTAGACAGTCCTCGATGACGCACTGACTTTCTTGGGTTATCCTGGGTGGCTAACCCTCCGGGGTTAAAAATCCGAACGAAATCTTATCTTATCTTATCTTATCACCACTCCCAAAGAACCCCACAAAGCGGGATGAACCCCAGCACACTTCTACCTAGGAACCATAATGCCAGAGGGGAGGACGCCAAAGGCTACAAACAGGACAGGAAAAAAAAGGAGGGATAGGAAGGGGGAGGAAAGGGAAAGGGAGGATGGGAAAGGGAGGATGGGATAGGGAAGGGGGGATTGGGGGGTAATTAGGATCGGTCTAAGGAAGGAGACCAAAAGGTCTAATTCCTCAGACCAAGAGCCTCTTCACTTCTCCAAGGAGCCTCCCTTGAAGAGGTATAAGCTCATATTATAAAAAAACTGATAAACTAATACTAATTACAGATAATAAATACTGTAGCAGCAACGTATATTCAGTACATCTTTTCCCCACACTCAAGGAAAAATCAGTAGAGTACTGTATACAAAATTATCCCCTCATTAAGGAAAACTATGACTTATTAATTTAGTATGCTAGCACAACTTTAGTCGTCATAAGTGTGCTGATGTCAATATGGAGAAAAAAATAGTTTCGCTCAACAGTACAATAAAAATACAAGAAAAGCAAGACTCGGAACCACATGGAAATATTAAATATCAAAGAGGAAACTTGATATTTAATATCAAGTTTAATATCACCACCAATCCTTCTGACCATTTTGTTATTTATCAATTTCAAAATGTAGTAGGACACTCTCACAGTTGATCATAATTACTTTCAAACTATACTACATAGTAACAGAAACCAAGGAGATACATGTTACCTAGCAAGCTCAAAATATCAATGAATATTGCCATCAATGACTAACATAACATCTATCAGAGCCACAAAATGACTCCCTGAGCCAAAAATTAAAGTCATGAAGAAAGGCTGAAAGCCTTAGAGGCTGTCATTAACTCATTAGAGGTTTTATAGCAGGTACTGCCAACAAGTATGGTGGACACACATACACACTTGGTGCACCAGAAACCTTTGTTTTGCCCACACAGGAGGAAGATAAATACAAAATTATACAAGAATATATAGGAATAGCTATAAATAAGATAGATTTTCTTTTAAGATCTGTGAAGAGAACAAGAGGCCATACTTTTACGTAAATAAAGGAAGATCAGGTGCCAAACTGATACAAAGTTATTAACAAACAGCAGTAGAACAATAGAACAGGATGAAAGATGAAGCTAAAGAATAATAACAATAATAATAATTAATAATAATAATTAATAATAATAAATAATAATAATAATAAATAATAATAATAATAAAAAATAATAATAATAATAATAAATAATAATAATAATAATAATTTTATTTCTTCTCCATGAGGAAGTGGAATAGAATTCTTCCTCCGTAAGCCATGCGTGTCATAAGATGCAACTAAAATGCCAGGAGAAAGGAGTTAGTAACCCCCTTCTCCTGCATAGATTACTAAAGTTAAAAAGAGAAACTTTTTTCTTTTTGGGCCATCCTGCTTCGGTGGGATATGGCCAGTGTGTTGAAAGTACACATATATGTACAAGGTATACAAGCCTAGCCGACATCAATGACATACAGTACTAATATACAGAAAGCCACTTATTATGCTGAGCATTTTGGGCAAATTAATTCAGATTTGTCCCAGGATGCAACCCACACCAGTCGACTAACACCCAGGTACCCATTTTATACTGATGGGTGAACAGGGACAGCAGGTTTCTTATGGAAACATGTCCTTAATGTTTTCCAGCTATACCAGAGATTTGAACTCCAGACCTCAGTATGTGAGCTGAGTGTGCTAGTGATCGAGCTACAGGACACCTAGTTGTTAACAAACAGCAGTAAAACAATAGAACAGGATGAAAGATGAGGAAGTTATTAACAAACAACAGTAGAACAGAACACAATGAAAGATGAGGTAGCAAGCACTACAAGAAATTAATTTTTTTTTTACTGAACGGCCAACTCCCACCAATGCAGGTGACCCCTAAAAAACAAATACTACAGGCAGGTAATTCCAGTACAGTATGCATTTTATGGTATGTACATAATTACAGATAGGTAATTACAGAATAATAAAATCAAATTAAGCATTAAATCCAAAAGGATCAGGTAATCATTATGAACTCTGAAAATTTTGATATATACTTTAATATTCCAGAATTCTATCAAGGATAATTACATTGTATAAAAAATTTCCACTATATCTCAAATAACACAGAAATAAAGAATGAACTTGAGCAGGTCAGTGAGCAAATTAATTTTAAAAAAGGGAAAATTGCATTGCAATAATTCTCACCTGGACTTCCTTGCATGCTTTGAAAACTAAAATTGTTACACTAATGGTATTCTGTGAAGAAAATATTTTACTGCAGTAACTGGCAGCAATAAACACTAAACTAATATGTTTAAGTCTGACCTAAAAACTGTCCAATATTTGCCAAAATATTAGCAATGCTAAATAGAAAATGCTTCAGTCACTAGATTAGTCGCTCACATTAAGAATAGATACCTACAAGCACATGAGGTACATTGGCTATATATGTATATATATATTTTTTAACACATTGGCCATTTTCCACCAAGGCAGGGTGACCCAAAAAGAAAGAAAAAAGCTTTTGTCATCATTCAACATTTTCACCATCAGTCATACATAATCAGTCTTTGCAGAGGTGCTCAGATACGATAGTTTAGATATCCCTCCAAACTGCCAATATTCCAAACCCCCTCTTTTTTAAACGGCATTTTAATTTCTCATTTACTAAATTCCACGATGAAAACTGGACACATGCATCCATCTACAAAATATTAAACATCACTCAAAACATTCTATCACAACTTTATTAGCACATGAATTAACACAATTTCCTTCCCTCATCTACACATACCAAGTAATAAGGAAAATGGCAGTGAAAAAGACCAGTTGTAGAGTACAAGTGGAACTCTCAAGTCCACTGTGAATCTACTTGTTCTATAAATGGCCAAACAAATGATTAATGAAAAGTAGCCAATAAAAGCAAACTCATTAAGCTGGAAGATAGAGACAGACCAGATTATTTTTATATTCATGGGAAGTACTAAACCCTTATGGGTCATACATTGCCTGGGAAATAAGAGGTAATTAGATTTGACCCAAGAAAGGGGATAGCTACTCCAATTCCTTGGCTCAAGAGCTTTTCACCAGCAACAAGACAGCACCTTCCATTAAAGGAATGCAAAATAAGGAAGAAGGAGAGGGTGAAAGAGTTCAAGACTACCTTACATGAGGGAAATGAGCCATGAGAAAATGTGAAAAATAGATTTCACATCTATAGAAAACAACAAGAAAGGGATATCAATATATACAACATACAGGAAACACTTATTCAATGTAACAGTAATAGCATAATAAATTTAACAATGACAAAATAACAGCTAACTCCTTACTGAACAAAAGTTCTAATAAATGCAAAGAAGGATAATTCATGTCAATAAAATGTGCTGTTTTTAAAAGTTAAGAGCTCAGCACCCTTTTCCAATAAGTCTTATATCATGGGATAAAGAGAGAGAAAGAAGACCACAACATACAAAACACTGTTTGGCATGGACACAGCAAATAAGGATAGGCTCTCTATCAAGGAAGCAACAAGAACAAGGGGCATGGCTAGAAATTGCATACCTAAAAAGCACAGGGATATCAGGAAACACTTCTTTAACATTAGAATGGTAAAAATTTGGACTGAACTGAACAAGATAGTGAAAGCAGGGTTCATATTAGTTTAAAAATTTATATAGTTGCTAATTCGTATCAATTTCTCAAAAGATAAGATGTGGTACAAAGAGTTGGAGCCCATTCTCATGTAGACTTAAAAATGGTTCTGAAGCATGTCTCCCAAGAATTTTTCCTTTAAAAATAAGTGATTCAGCATATCATTAGATTTTAGGAGAAAACTGATTTTGCTGATACATCTGAATATAGGATGCGTACAGTGTTTAAAAAAAATTTTGTTGACCAAAATAATTTACAGACATATGCAATAAAAAAAAATGTGCGAATAGCTATAAAATTATGCAAAAAAACAAAAAAAAAATCAAACCATGTACACCAAGTAATGAGTAGGTTTTTCAAATTTAGTATCACCATAAGCAAATTTAAGGATGTCTCTCCTACAGTATTCTGGAATATTAAAAAAATAACCAAACCAACTGTCACTCAAGATCTCTCTCTCGTGATCTCTCGATCACAATCTTTGAATTCCAATCTCTCGCAATCCCAATCTCTTGATATATCTCTTATTCTCTCTCTCTCACAAACACACACACATACCACTGATAGCTATTTATTATATAAATCCCATGCTCGACAAATAATTGACAATCATCTGTAAAAGTCTGGTAAATAATTGTGTGTAAAACTACAATGTTAACACATACTACCCCAGGTTTGCAGTACAATATATACAATTACACCGAGTCCATAAATCCTACAACTTTTAGTAACCACAAGCCCTTCAATAGAACGGGAACATCAGGTTAATGGTCAATATGACTACATACAAACAATGAAATTCTATTTTATGAAAAATCTTATTTTATAAAATATTTTATGAAACATGATCTCTGGAGGTAACTACTAATAATATATTGATTGTACATTTCAGCAATACACACTTTCCAAATCAGTCATTGTCCTATGCATTAATTTTAATGATTTTATTACTATTTCCAACAGGTTAACACAGGTACCACAATCAGGTAAGTCAGAGCTTTGTTTACATCACTATTTTTGGGCTTCATTTACAAAATTTAAAGAAATTTATAGAGGTTAGTAAAAGGAGCTAGTTAATATAAATTAAAAGAAAGGGAAGAAAAGGTATTAATGTTTTTATATACTGTAACTTGCATATTCAGAGTCTTCTCAATTTTCTTATTTTAATTAAATGTGGAACAAGTTGACAAAATATAAATTACTAAAAAAAAAAATTATCTTGTATGATTTTGTAAATAAATTTTAAACAAGCTAAGGAAAACCCATTGAATTACTGTACATGCTGTTAAATGCTGCATTAATTTTCTACCTACAATCACTATCATTACTGAACAGCTACAACATGAAAATCAAGCCCCTACAAATTTTTCCAACAAAATCAAGAACTGCAATAAATAGAATGTATGCAGTACATAACTCAATATGTATTGTACTACATGTTTATAATTTATCAGACATTTTAAAGTCTGCAGTGTATCTGCATAGCTATTTTTTTTAATACTTCAACAGAAATATACCTGATGAAAATTTCTATTAAGGAATTCCAAACAACTGAAAGGATGCAGACAGACACAAAATTCATTATATGTCAAGATTAGGTTTAGCCTCTTGCCACAAAACAGTTTTACACAGCAGCGATATCTGCAATCTCTTCTATACTTCATCCCTCTTTTAAATCATTAAGACACTGGAGAATACCTGCACATGCTTCTCTCACCACCATGAGCAAGCTCTCTTTTTCCTTCATTAATCAATTTTTTCACTTGTTAATCATTTTCAATTAGATATTATCTTGATTACTCGATAATAATGAACTTAATTAGTAGTGCACAGTATTTTTGTTATTCACGTCTTCCACACATTTGGTTAAACTCTTACAACTGAAAATGAAAACACTTAGATTCACAGTACAATGGAACCTCGGTATTCGAATTTAATTCGTTCCAGAAGGCTGTTTGAGTGCCGATCTGTTAGAGTTCTGAACAAATTTTTCCCATAAGGAATAATGCAAATTAGATTAATACGTTTTAGATCCCCAAAAATACATTTACAGTGACTTTGCGGTGTATTTTCGTATGGTATTTATGACTGTATTCTCGTTTTCTTGGTCTCATTTGATAGAATGAGAGATATTACAGAAATAGAGATTTTGAATGGTTTAAAAACTAAAAGTACCTTGAAATTAAGCACAAATTAGCAGAAATGTTCGATTTTTGCTGATGTTCAAGAGTAAACAAATCACGTCACGCATCCAACACACGTCAACTGGTGGGTCTAAATATGGTTTCACAAATGTGCTGATATTATTTACACCATTTTTTCAATAATGCAGTATGTACTCTGCATAACAGTAAATCTTCTATTTTTTGTGTGAATAAAAATTTAAAATGGAAAGCAAGCATAATATAAGAAGGGCCCAAAGTAGGAGGAGTTATAGGAGAGGGAGGGGCCAGCAGAAGGAGCATTCAGTATCTGACGAGTCGTCTTATAGCCGGATACTAGCAGTGGCATGAATACAATGTTGTGTAATTACGCTAATATTAGTAATAAAGGTTATCTATCACATTTATTCTAACTTGATATCAGAAATACGACAGATAACCCGGAAGCACAATAAAGACAAATTAATAATACGTACAAGCCATATTATATGAGGCGGCAGAGGCGATGTGTACATCAGGGCAAACACACACTACGTATTTACTTTTTGGCTGGCGTTATCGCTAATCTTCTTAGGCCCCATGGTGGCTTATTTATACAAATAATATAAAAAAAAACACCAATAAATGTGAAGAAACATGAAATAGTTTACAGAGAAGTTCAGTGGAGTTTTGGACTGAGTGATAGCTGCAGGGAGACTGACGCACATGTTCTGGCAGGTTGTGTTTGTCTGGTTGAGTGCTGGGCAAACGGTTGACTACCGAGCGTTTTTTTTTACCAAGCAAAGCATTCGAGTACAGAGCTATTTGAGTACCGAGGTTCCACTGTATTTAAAATTTACAGTATAAATGAGCAATAAAGTAGTACACTTTACTCATTTTTAAATAAACCTTACACTTACCTATATACATATCTAATTACTAAAGCAATTTCAAGACCTTCGATTGAACCCTCCTCCCATGTGTACTATACAGTAGGGCCCTGCTTTATGGCATTCCGCTAATACAGCAATTTCAAATTATGACAAACTTGCTATACGGCTCCCGGTCTTTCTAATACAGCACTCCCCACCCGGTTTGCTAACACTGTCCATGAGCACATCTCGCCAGTATGTCTGGAAACTCCAAAATTTCAAGCATTTTAAAATTATTGCATATTTTAAATGTACTCTGAAAATTATACTTACCATGTGTACCTGTACCTAAATATACTTACCATGTGTACCTGTACCTAAATATACTTACACACTGTGCTGGTATGCAGGTACACATTAAAATCACTAAGAGTCTCTCTACTCTTGATGCCTTATTAATAATCAATCGGTCAATTTTTATTTCCTTGCAAGATTATGTTGAGATTATGAAATTACAAAAATGAGTTGCAGTGCAAAGAGAGCCACTATCATGCCTACACATAATCTGTTGGGCACATTAAATGTCGTGTATTATGTTAATATAGACATTTCCATTAATCCATCTATTATATTTTTTCAAAATTATTTAATAAACATGCTACGAGACATATAAACATGATAAATACACCCCACAGTAGAATAAATTAACATAAATATGAGATGTGGTAGCCAGGCGATTTGTAGGGCTTGTGGTAGCTAGGCGACTAGTAGTCCAACATCAGAGAAAATGTGTACACTATAATATTACTGGGAGTAACCAGAAAATTCATTCCTTTCTTATGCCTTCACTCAGAGTGTCATTTCTTCTAAAAATGGTGTTAAATGAGAATGGGAGTATTGCTCTTTATTTATTCTGCCGTATCAACGTGGAGACAACTTGTACACAATGTAAAGTGCTTGTATTATGGTATAATACAAACACATATGAACGAAAACCAGACATGTTCGCCTGGTTTGTTTACATTACATGTGGGTGGGGTGGGGCAGGGAGGGCTGACTTTGCTGGCTACCATACTTCCCAAACCAGACTTCCTACAAATATAACTCACCTCACACCCTACATTAAGACTACAAATATTTTAAGGTGAGTATAATGGGTGTATTGTGTGTGTATTTTACTCTTCATTGTTTTTAATGCCTAGTTCTATTGCTAACTAAATATATGTTAGTGTAAACTTGTTATCTGGCATTTATATTCATTTTTTTTTCAACAAGTCGAGTTTCTTCCACCGAGGCAGGGCGACCCAAAAAGAAAGAAAATCCCCTTAAAGAAAAAACTTTCATCATCATTCAACACTTTCACCTCACTCATATAAAATCAATGTTTTTACAGAGGCACCCAGATACAACAGTTTAGAAGCATACATAAAGATATACATATACGTATAACATATCCCTCCAAACTGCAAATATCCCAAACCCCTCCTTTAAAGTGCAGACAGTGTATGTCCCATTTCCAGGACTCTAGTCCAGCTATATAAAATAACCGGTTTCCCTGAATCCCTTCACTAAATATTACCCTGCTCACACTCCAACAGCTCGTTGGGTCCCAAAAACCATTCGTCTCCGTTCACTACTATCTAACACACACACACGCGCTTGCTGGAAGTCCAAGCCCCTCACCCACAAAACCTCCTTTACCCCCTCCCTCCAACCTTTTTGAGGATGACCCCTACCCTGCTTTTCTTTCCCTACAGATTTATACCCTCTCCATGTCATTCTACTTTGATCCATTCTCTCTAATTGACCAAACCACCTCAACAACCCCTCTTCAGCCCTCTGACTAATACTTTTATTAACTCCACACCTTCTCCGAATTTCCACACTTCGAATTTTCTGCATAATATTTACACCACATACTGCCCTTAGACAAGACATCTCCACTGCCTCCAACTGCCTCCTCACTGCAGCATTTACAACCCAAGCTTCACACCCATATAAGAGAGTTTGTACCACTATGCTTTCATACAATCCCTTCTTTGCCTCCATAGATAACAATTTTTGTCTCCACATATACCTCATCACACCACTCGCCTTTTTTCCTTCATCAATTCTATGGTTAACCTCATCCTTCATAAACTCATGCATTTATAAGTGGAAAAAATGGCGTTCTGCTTTCTGGTGATGTCTGCTTTCCGGCAGAAGCCTGGAACCCCAATGGAAATAAGTCACTCTGACTTTTTTGGGTTATCCTAGGTTCTCTACACATGCTGCTATGTGTGATAATCTATGTAACTGTATTTGTGTATACCTGAATAAACTTACTTACTAACCTAACCTGCCGTATAAGTAGGGCCCTACTGTATATAAATGATTTACATTATTTACAGAATGTGAAAAATCCAGTTGCCAACAACAATAGTGCTGGTTTTCAGATGTTCGTTGTTATAAAGTATCTCCTAAAACCCAGAGAAGCCTTTTACCTAAAACTTTTTTTTTTAAATTTCTTACACTGTTAGAAATGGCAAATTATTTTATTTAAAGTTAACCATACCAAACCTAACTCAAAATAATAAATATGGGGTAGTTTATTATAACTGGAAAACCAGGAGTACCTAAATCCGTATAACATTGGAAAACCAGTAGTTCACTATAACATTGGAAAACCAGTAGTAGTTCACTATAATATTGGAAAACCAGGAGTAGTTCACTATAATATTGGAAAACCAATGGTGTACTCAAAATGCGGACAGTGATTTTTATAAGTTCTTTTCATCTGTACTGTTATAACTGAATCAAAGCTGTAGGCAAATAAAAATGTAAATTTCACTACTGTAACTTCTATGTATGTTTAATAGAACTAAAGATTTTTGTTTCATAAATGCAAGTTCTCCTTAAGAGGACATCCTGTCTTTACTAAAATTTAAATTAAAATTATTTTTTTTTATATCTTAAGAGCCATAAAAAAAGTTACAGTAGTTAGTTTTATATCCTCATTGAACACATTTTGATAAAATACTTTACAAATAAAATTTGATATAAATGAAGGTTAAGAAGAAAGCCACTTATTATGTAATGCATTTCAGGCAAACTAATTATATTGCTTACATACTACTAAAATCTAGACCTAGCATACAACTGTAGTCATTATTATCAGGACAGCTAGATTAATTCATAACCTATTACATAAACTAATTTGCAACCTCCATCTAATAACCAACACAACTTTGCACTGTGTATTTGCTATTCCACAGCTGAACCAATTTTTAGACAAATTTGAGAGTAGAACAGTTGCTTTGCACTCTACAGACACTTGAACAGTACCTCACACAAAAGATGAAAACTCTCATTGGTGGTTGATGATGGCATAAGCCGACAAGTAGCTAAAAAGATTATGTTGTAGGGAAACCCTCACTACTGTACAATCTTTCATTCAGTAGTGGATTATTAAATATTATATAATTAAGTCCATCCATTGACGAAATACTGCAGCACTAACAAGGGTTCCCTTCAACTGCCTTTTTTTTCTTATGAAAAGTTCTCATTCCTTTTCTGGCACTTCTGCAGAAGTTAACATTCACACATGCTACAGTAGCCAAGTGATCAATGTTTGGAAAATATTATGCACTTTCCATAGTGACTTGAATGATCATCACTTCTCTAGTTAATATTAGCAATTTACAAAACTTGCATTCACATTCAAAACTTCACTAATCATTGCTGCTGTTTTAAAAGAAAGCTGCAACTGTATTCAATGTCCAAAGTAGTTATTTCTAATGTTTTTTCAATAGAAATGTGATTTTTAAATTTTCAAACATGCTATACAATACATTGTATGCAATGCATTTGTAAACCAAAAAATTATTATTATTATTATTATTTTTATCATTAACATTATTATTACTGGCAGTATAGTCCCTTACCATTTTATGATTTACAATAGTATATTGTTTATGATATATGTTGTTTTAGAGCTACAGTATTTGTGAGCTTCAGTGTTTGAGCTAAATTGTTTGTGAGCTATTGTATATGATTTATAAGCCTTTTGATTTTCAGAAAAATGGTTTGTATAATTCAGAGAGCTGAGGAGGGATTGTTGAGGTGGTTTGGGGTTTTAGAGGGGATGGAATGTGATATAACTGTGTGGGCAGAAGAAAGCAGGGATAGTAGTTGTCCCATATGGGTTGGAGGGACAAGTAAAGGTGGTTTTGAGTGTTTGGGGCTTCAGCATCCAGCAAGCTGTGTAAGCATTTTAGAATGAAGCAAGTTGATACAAGTGGATTTTGTGTGTTGGAGAGTAAGCAAGATAATATACAAGAATGGATTCAGGGGAAAACCGGTTACCCAGACCTGAGCCCTGGAGATGGGTAATACAGTGCCTGCACTATGAAAAGGGGGTAGGAATGTTGCAGCTCAAGGAGCAGTTCGAACTGTGATGACAGCACACTTCCGGCAAAACCAGCGAATGAATGAATGATAATGGCCGTTTAAAAAAAGTTTGTGAACTACGTGCTGTATATTATTTGAGCTATATCTTTTGCAATAATATTTTGAGCTACACTGTGTTCTAAGGTTTGTGAGCTATATGAAAATGAAAATGTTAATTTCTGTGCAAAGCTTACAATGTGTGCTTTACATATTATAAAACATTAATTACAAAGAAGGCCACTAGCATGCCTAAGCATTTCAGGCAGCATATATTATTTGTAAACTATATTATTTGTGGGCTGTAGTGTCTACTGACTGATAAACAGCAAATTTATAAATGTGTAGAATTGCATGCACACATATCTACATTTCTCTCTCTCTCATATTAAAAAAAATATGTACTGTTAAAAGTAACAGATGTAAGAAATTAAAAGGACTATAAGAAAACCAAGTCAGTATTGTAGTCGATGAACATTTTGATGGGCTTTTCTAATATGTAGTTTTAAAAATGACCATTTAGTTTTTCAGAGAGCTCCATCATAGGCAGAGGTTATGTTAGCCATTAACTCGTAAACGGTCCAAACATATATATACGTTCACTACCATACTGCCCCAACTTTTTTGAGAAAAAAAAATTGTTGTTTTTTAATAGGAAAAAAGAGCATATGGTACCCAGGCATCCCCAATTATTTTAATATGGTGCACAGTGAGTGCTCACACCCATTCTCACATATCCAGGCGACTCAGGCTTATCGTGGCAATGTTAAATGTAGGACACACAAAACGTATATATACGTTTGGGGCACTAGCGGTAAAAACGTATATATACGTTTGGACCGTTTACGGGTTAATATAAGAAGACTGCAGTATCCTTTGAAATCTGAAGACATAGAATAACTACAATAAATAAAAACTTATCCTCATTTTTAATTTATTTGTATTATCAGTATACAGTCTTTCAAGATAAGAATGGTATATTTGTTTCAAAAGTACAGTATATATCTTTTTTTTAATTGTTCCAAGCCCATGGTAACAATTTTTCATAAATTCAAACAAACAAATTTGAAGATATATTTTCCTTATATTAGCTACTTTTATTTTTATTCTATACAGTTTTAAATACTCTAAACACTGCTAGTAATTCTGATTCAAGACAAAGTAAGTGAAAATTTTATGGGTTATATGAAAGCATCAATAAATATGTTATAACCTTATGTTCAGCTGTCAAACAAGATCTTCAGGATTTAACAAAGTTATTGCATATAAAGTGCATCACCACAGCCATTTTTCACTTAGCTTCATCCATTCATTACATGTTAGTACAGAGGTTTACAATACTGTGTTAAACATAGAGGTCGTGCATGAGGAGGATATACCTTGGGCCAGGGGGACGCAGGTTGCTGCTGACCATGCCACTTCCATCAGGGGTTCTTGCACCAGTTACTTCATCCGAATTGTCCTGAAAAATTAGAAAAATTATTCTAATTCCTAAAACAGTTTTTCATTTACTGTATTAATAAATGAAAGTTATACATTCTTTATCAACAGACTGTTTTTCTTAAACTAGCTTTATTTTCCATTGCAATCAGAACACACAGGTATTGTACTAACAAGTTAACCAGCTCAGAAATTCATCTACGTACAGTAATATATGAATTGATACTATACACTTACCTTATGACTGGCTTTGGGTAATGTATTTGTCTTGCTGGCAGGTGAGGGAGTATATGGTGGTGGAGGAGATTCTCCATCAGCTGGGGGAGTAGCCTTACGATCACTGGAGTTACTGGTGAAATGGACAGTGGCTTATAACAAAAGTTCTGCTACTTAGCTACAATTAACTACGTACACGGGACTCAATACACATTAACCTCTTCATCTTTCTGTATCTCTTTCCCTTCAACAAATTACCAACAGCAACAGAAATGTTGATTAAGATGCATGTGCAACAGTTGGGTATCTTTATTGATGAATCAAGATACCCAACTGTTGCACATCTTAATCGTCAACTTGTTGGCATTTATACCTTTTTCAGCAGTAACAGAAATAGTTGGAATAATGAGAACATCTGACAGTCATAACAAGAAAAATTATCAGTTGCAGAACAGTTCCATAATGTATATAAATTAAACAAGACAAACCTCTGTCTATGAATTTCAAAAACCTGCTAGTTACATTAATTTCCAAGACAATAAGATCTGGTTAATTAGTATGATAATAAGTACTTCAATGAAATGTTCAAATGACAATTTATTCTGTAACCAAATGCATACTACCATAACTGAATCCATTCTTCTTGTAAAATTCATCACTATTGCAATCTGAAGGAGTTAGGACTAAGACAAAGTAAAATTGTGGAGGAACAAGGATTTAGAAAGGGTAAATGTGTAGACCGAGTGTTAATATGGAGGCATACAAGTGAAAAATAATTAGATAAGGGTAAAGAGCTGTGTGTCACATTTATGGATTTAGAGAAAGTACTTCATAAGGTTTTAGGTAGTAGGTTGGTAAACAGCAACCGCCCAGGGAGGTACTACTGTTCTGCCAAGCGAGTGTAAAACGTAAGCCTGTATTTGTTTTACATGATGGTAGGATTGCTGGTGTCTTTTTTTTGTCTCATACACATGCAAGATTTCAGGTACGTCTTGCTACTTCTACTTACACTTAAGTCACACTACACATACATGTACAAGCATATATATACACACCCCTCTGGGTTTTCTTCTATTTTCTTTCTAGTTCTTGTTCTTGTTTATTTCCTCTTATCTCCATGGGTAAGTGGAACAAAATTCTTCCTGCGTAAGCCATGCGTGATGTAAGAGGCTACTAAAATGCCAGGAGCAAGGGGCTAGTAAGCCCTTCTCCATATAAATTACTAAATTTATAAAGAGAAACTTTTGTTTTTCTTTTTGGGCCACCCTGCCTTGGTGGGATACGGCCGGTTTGTTGAAAAAAAAAAATTAATATTACATGTATGCTTTATTTTTTTTTTCCAACAAGTCGGCATTCTCCCACCGAGGCAAAGTGACCCCAAAAAGAAAGAAAATCCCCAAAAAGAAAATACTTTCATCATCATTCAACACTTTCACCACACTCGCACATTATCACTGCTTTTGCAGAGGTGCTCAGAATACAACAGTTTAGAAGCATATACGTATAAAGATACACAACATATCCCTCCAAACTGCCAATATCCCAAACCCCTCCTTTAAATTGCAGGCATTGTACTTCCCATTTCCAGGACTCAAGTCCGACTATATGAAAATAACCAGTTTCCTGAATCCCTTCACTAAATATTACCCTGCTCACACTCCAACAATCGTCAAGTCCCAAGTATCATTCGTCTCCATTCACTCCTATCTAACACGCTCATGCACGCTTGCTGGAAGTCCAAGCCCCTCGCCCACAAAACCTCCTTTACCCCCTCTTTCCAACCCTTTCGAGGACGACCCCTACCCCTCTTTCCTTCCCCTATAGATTTATATGCTTTCCATGTCATTCTACTTTGATCCATTCTCTCTAAATGACCAAACCACCTCAACAACCCCTCTTCTGCCCTCTGACTAATGCTTTTATTAACTCCACACCTTCTCCTAATTTCCACACTCCGAATTTTCTGCATAATATTTACACCACACATTGCCCTTAGACAGGACATCTCCACTGCCTCCAACTGTCTCCTAGCTGCTGCATTTACCACCCAAGCTTCACATCCATATAAGAGTGTTGGTACTACTATACTTTCATGCATTCCCTTCTTTGCCTCCACAGATAACGTTTTTTGACTCCACATATACCTCAACGCACCACTCACCTTTTTTCCCTCATCAATTCTATGATTAACCTCATCCTTCATAAATCCATCCGCCGACACGTCAACTCCCAAGTACAGTGGACCCCCGCATAGCGACTTTAATCCGTGCAAGAGGGCTGATTGTTATGCGAAATGTTCGGTATGCGAATGAATTTTCCCCAAATAATGGAAATCAAATTAATCCGTGCAAGACACCCAAAAGTATGAAAAAAAAATTTTTACCACATGAAATATACATTTTCCTACACACAAAGAGAAGGATACATGCACAATCGTAGAGTAGTACATGCACAATATATATTGTGCATGTACTACTCTACTAAATGAAGAATAAATGACACCTTTATTGATGCAGCAATGACTGATGAGACACTGTGTCCTGGGAGTGCCTTTTCCTCCTGAGTACTGTAGGTCCTGTTTGGCATTTTCTTCCAGAGCAGGCCTTATAACACTGTGTATGCCACTACGATTCTTAAATCTCTCAAACCAACCTTTGCTGGCTTTAAATTCACCAATATGAGCACTAGTTCCAGGCATTTTTCCCTGTTCACCTGGGTGTTAGTCGACTGGTGTGGGTTGCATCCTGGGAGACAAGATTAAGGACTCCAATGGAAATAAGTTAGACAGTCTTCGATGACAATGACTTTTTTGGGTTATCCTGGGTGGAAAATCCTCTGGGGTTAATTGTTTCTTGGTATTCTCAATAAGCCACACCAACAACGGTGCTACAGCAGCAGCAGCAGCTGACGGTGGTACAGCAGCAACAGACGATGCTACAGCAGCGACAGACGATGCTACAGCAGCAGCAGACGATGCTACAGCAGCAACAGACGATGCTACAGCAGCAGCAGACGATGCTACAGCAGCAGCAGACGATGCTACAGCAGCAGCAGACGATGCTACAGCAGCAGCAGACGATGCTACAGCAGCAGCAGACGATGCTACAGCAGCAGCAGACGATGCTACAGCAGCAGCAGCAGCTGACGGTGGTACAACAGCAGCAGCAGACAGTGCAGCAGCAGCTGACAGTGCAGCAGCAGCTGACGGTGGTACAGCAGCAGCTGTACCACCAATAGTAGCGATGGTTGATTGGGGTTTATTATACAACCTGGCCAGCTCGGAGACACTCACTCCACTTTCATACTTATCAATGATCTTTTTCTTCATCTCTATAGTAATTCTCACCCTTATTGCTGTAGGGTTGGCACTAGAAGCTTTCTTGGGGCCCATGGTCACTTATTTTCCAGAAAAAATCACCAAAAACACTGTAATAATACGAAATGTTCCGATTGTATGCTTGGATGTTACCGAGGAGGCTGGCTGGTAAACAATGCCACCGGCGGAACATGTGAGCATGGCTCAGGCCGCACATTGGACGCGTCTCGGACGAAGGGCGGTGAGCGGGTTTTTGGGCGGTATGCGAGGCAAAATTTTTGCGAAAAAAGCGAGCAGTATGCGGACTGTACGGTATGCGATGCGTGCGGTATGCGGGGGTCCACTGTATCTGAAAACATTCACTTCTTCCATACTCCTCCTCCCCAATTTGATATCCAATTTTTCTTTATCTAAATCATTTGATACCCTCATCACCTTACTCTTTTCCATGTTCACTTTCAACTTTCTACCTTTACACACATTCTTAAACTCATCCACTAACCTTTGCAATTTTTCTTTAGAATCTCCCATAAGCACAGTATCATCAGCAAAAAGTAACTGTCAATTCCCATTTTGAATTTGATTCCCCATAATTTAATCTAACCCCTCTCCCGAACACCCAAGCATTTACTTCTTTTACAACCCCATCTATAAATATATTAAACAACCATGGTGACATTACACATCCCTGTCTAAGACCTACTTTTACCGGGAAGTAGTCTCCCTCTCTTCTACACACCCTAACCTGAGCCTCACTATCCTCATAAAAGCTCTTTACATCATTTAGTAACTTACCACCTATTCCATATACTTGCAACATCTGCCACATTGCTCCTCTATCCACTCTATCATATGCCTTTTCTAAATCCATAAATGCAATAAAAACTTCCCTACCTTTATCTAAATACTGTTCACATATATGCTTCAATGTAAACACTTGATCTACACATCCCCTACCCACTCTGAAGCCTCCTTGCTCATCCGCAATCCTACATTCTGTCTTGCCTCTAATTCTTTCAATTATAACCCTACCGTATACTTTTCCTGGTATACTCAGTAAACTTATTCCTCTATAATTTTTTACAATCTCTTTTGTCCCCCTTCCCTTTATATAAAGGGACTATACATGCTCTCCACCAATCCCTAGGTACCTTCCCCTCTTTCATACATTTATTAAACAAAAGTACCAACCACTCCAACACTATATCCCCCCCTGCTTTTAACATTTCTGTCATGATCCCATCAGTTCCAGCTGCTTTACCCCCTTTCATTCTACGTAATGCCTCACATACCTCCACCACACTTACATTCTTCACTCCTTCACTCCTAAAAGATGGGCAGTGCATGAAATTACTGCCTCCCTTTCTTCCTCAACATTTAAAAGTTCCTCAAAATATTCTCGCCATCTACCTAATACCTCCCTCTCCCCATCTACTAACTCCCCTACTCTGTTTTTAACTGACAAATCCATACTTTCCCTAGGCTTTCTTAACTTGTTTAACTCACTCTAAAATTTTTTCTTATTTTCATTAAAATTTCTTGACAGTGCCTCTGCCTCTCCCACTCTTCAATCTGGTCTCCTTTTGCACTCTCTCACCACTCTCTTCACCTTTCTTTTACTCTCCATATACTCTGCTCTTCTTATAACGCTTCTGCTTTGTAAAACCCTCTCGTAAGCTACCTTTTTCTCTTTTATCACACCCTTTACTTCATCATTCCACCAATCACTCCTCTTTCCTCCTGCCCCCACCCTCCTATAACCACAAACTTCTGCCCCACATTCTAATACTGCATTTTTAAAACTATTCCAACCCTCTTCAACCCCCCCACTACTCATCTTTGCACTAGCCCACCTTTCTGCCAATAGTCGCTTATATCTCGCCTGAACTTCCTCCTCCCTTAGTTTATACACTTTCACCTCCCTCTTACTTGTTGTTGCCACCTTCCTCTTTTCCCATCTACCTCTTACTCTAACTGTAGCTACAACTAAATAATGATCCAATATATCAGTTGCCCCTCTATAAACATGTACATCCTGGAGCCTACCCATCAACCTTTTATCCACCAATACATAATCTAACAAACTACTTTCTTTACGTGCTACATCATACCTTGTATATTTATTTATCCTCTTTTTTATAAAATATGTATTACTTATTACCAAATTTCTTTCTACACATAGCTCAATTAAAGGCTCCCCAATTACATTTACCCCTGGCACCCCAAATTTACCTACTACTCCCTCCATAACATTTTTACCCACTTTAGCATTGAAATCCCCAACCACCATTACTCTCACACTTGATTCAAAACTACCCACGCATTCACTCAACATTTCCCAGAATCTCTCTCTCTCCTCTACACTTCTCTCTTCTCCAGGTGCATACACGCTTACTATAACCCACTTTTCACATCCAATCTTTATTTTACTCCACACAATCCTTGAATTTATACATTTGTAGTCCCTCTTTTCCTGCCATAGCTTATCCTTCAACATTATTGCTACTCCTTCTTTAGCTCTAACTATTTGAAACCCCTGACCTAATCCCATTTATTCCTCTCCATTGAAACTCTCCCACCCCCTTCAGCTTTGTTTCACTTAAAGCCAGGACATCCAGTTTCTTCTCATTCATAACATCCACAATCATCTCTTTCTTATCATTTGCACAACATCCACACACATTCAGACTTCCCACTTTGACAATTTTCTTCTTCTTATTCTTTTTAGTAATCTTTACAGGAAAAGGGGTTACTAGCCCATTGTTCCCGGCATTTTAGTCGACTTTTACAACACGCATGGCTTACGGAGGAAAGATTCTTATTCCACTTCCCCATAATAAAATTAGCACTACCTACAACTGTGAGAGGTCTCACGCTGTCTTTTTCTCTCACTCAATTTTTTTACTCGGTCTCCCTTAAAAAAAAAATTGAACAAATTGCAAGTGATCAGATAAGTAACTATACTTGAATTCAACCCCAGTAAATGCAGGGTCATGAAGATTGGGGAAGCAGAATACCAGAAACAGGACAGAGGATGCAGACTTGATACAGTGGTACCTCGGGATACGAATTTATTTCATTCGAGAAGGCTGTTCGAGTAACGATACTGAACGAATTTGTTCCCATAAGGAATAACGTAAATTAGATTAATCCATTTCAGACCCCCAAAAATACACTTAAAAAAGCACTTACATATATACACTTACACAATTGTTCGATGACACTGTGCTCTTGGGAGATTCTGAAGAGAAGCTGCAGAGATTGGTGGATGAATTTGGTAGGGTGTGCAAAAGAAGAAAATTAAAGGTGAATACAGGAAAGAGTAAGGTTATAAGGATAACAAAAAGATTAGGTGATGAAAGATTGAATATCAGATTGGAGAGAGAGAGTATGGAGGAGGTGAACGTATTCAGATATTTGGGAGTGGACGTGTCAGCGGATGGGTCTATGAAAGATGAGGTGAATCATAGAATTGATGAGGGAAAAAGAGTGAGTGGTGCACTTAGGAGTCTGTGGAGACAAAGAACTTTGTCCTTGGAGGCAAAGAGGGGAATGTATGAGAGTATAGTTTTACCAACGCTCTTATATGGGTGTGAAGCGTGGGTGATGAATGTTGCAGCGAGGAGAAGGCTGGAGGCAGTGGAGATGTCATGTCTGAGGGCAATGTGTGGTGTGAATATAATGCAGAGAATTCGTAGTTTGGAAGTTAGGAGGAGGTGCGGGATTACCAAAACTGTTGTCCAGAGGGCTGAGGAAGGGTTGTTGAGGTGGTTCGGACATGTAGAGAGAATGGAGCGAAACAGAATGACTTCAAGAGTGTATCAGTCTGTAGTGGAAGGAAGGCGGGGTAGGGGTCGGCCTAGGAAGGGTTGGAGGGAGGGGGTAAAGGAGGTTTTGTGTGCGAGGGGCTTGGACTTCCAGCAGGCATGCGTGAGCGTGTTTGATAGGAGTGAATGGAGACAAATGGTTTTTAATACTTGACGTGCTGTTGGAGTGTGAGCAAAGTAACATTTATGAAGGGATTCAGGGAAACCGGCAGGCCGGACTTGAGTCCTGGAGATGGGAAGTACAGAGCCTGCACTCTGAAGGAGGGGTGTTAATGTTGCAGTTTAAAAACTGTAGTGTAAAGCACCCTTCTGGCAAGACAGTGATGGAGTGAATGATGGTGAAAGTTTTTCTTTTTCGGGCCACCCTGCTTTGGTGGGAATCGGCCAGTGTGATAAAAAAAAAAAAATAAACAATTGTTCGAGTTTTGAGCTGTTCGTATCCCGAGGTGCCACTGTATTTTCATCCTTCAAATACTGTATCAGTCAGAACCAATCTATAATAGTGCATTAACTAAAAACGAGTGCATTTTATTTGCACAAACCAACCTTTTAGAACGTCGAGGACTTTTGTGTCGCTTGGTCTTTGGAGAAGTGTACTTAATCTTAATGGTCTTAGCAGTTTCTACCTTAGTGTAAGGGATCTCCTTTAACTCTGCCTCAGTCAGGCCTTGTGTCTTCTGCAGATCAAACTCCAGGTGTCGCCGAAGCTCATCTGGCAGTCTTGTATTTTTCACTTCAGATGGAGACCTAGACCGAGACCTAGGGAGAGTATCATTTGAATTCTTTATGCATTTTGAGTTTGATTTTCATCTATGTACATAAGCCTCAAAGATACAAAAAAATTTAAACCTAAAAATGTTATAATAAATTTAAAATTTAACGTACAATTATCAATCTACGTTCAAACTATATATACCTGTGTTTCCTGTGTCGCTTTTTGTTGGAATGTTGGTGATGGTGGGAGTCAGCTTCAGTATCAACACCTGAAGGCTGATAGCCACTTTTATGAGAAAGATCCCGCACAGTGGCTGTGCTGCCCCGAACCTGTACCTCGCCTGCCTGCACCTGGGCCCACTGGGTATCACTGTTTACCATGTTACCACCTGATCTGAAAATATAAAGAGTATTATCAATGATTATAATGAATTAGGTTATGCTGAATTTACAGAGTGTGTATTTTGTAGCAGTTTAACTGTCACCCTCCATTTGTAAAATTTTTCCTTAAAACTTAATTACATAATCCAAATTCAACAAAATTTATCAATGACTAGAAGGTGAATTTACAGATATTCACAGCAGTATTTAAAGTGAATTCATCGTGTTGTCTTCTATACATAAAGACAAGTGCAGTACAATGCAATCCTTTACTGACATTTTGCCCATACAGTGGTATTATCAATAATCACAAACAGATCTGTTTGTTGTAGGTAGTAGGCTGGTAGACAGCAACCGCCCAGGGAGGTACTACCATCCTACCAAGCGAGTGTAAAACGGAAACCTGTAATTGTTTTACATGATGGTAGGATTGCTGGTGTCTTTTTTCTGTCTCATAAACATGCAAGATTTCAGGTATGTCTTGCTACTTCTACTTACACTTAGGTCACACTACACATACATGTACAAGCATATATGCACACACCCCTCTGGGTTTTCTTCTATTTTCTTTCTAGTTCTTGTTCCTGCTTATTTCCTCTTATCTCCATGGGGAAGTGGAACAGAATTCTTCCTCCGTAAGCCATGCGTGTTGTAAGAGGTGACTAAAATGCCAGGAGCAAGGGGCTAGTAACCCCTTCTGTATAAATTACTAAATTTAAAGAGAGAAACTTTTGTTTTTCTTTTTGGGCCACCCTGCCTTGGTGGGATACGGCCGGTTTGTTGAAAGATGACCTTGAGTCTATTAAAACATCTGCCAATCCATGAAATATTGCTGTTTGAACCTTTAACTGTAATACTGTGTTTATTATGTGCAACTTCAAAATTATTATCCTTATAAACCACAACCTTGATTACCTCACATTAGTATTAAGATAAAATAAAGATGTATTAAAAAGTTAACCAAACTTATCTTGTCTAGACTTAAGTAGTTATTATGTATTAGGATACGTCTGCCTGAAATGCCCTGGCATGATAGTGGCTTTCTTTGTACTTAACTAATCAAAATTGTAAATACACATTGTAACCTTGCAAAGAAATAAAATCTATCTTTTATCTTTATGGTATAAAGCAAAATTACTTATGCCTTCGACGGCGATGGCGGTGACGGTGATGGTCTGAATCGTCAGAATGATGACGATGGCGATGGCGACGATGCCCTCGAGAAGAGCATTTACTGCTAGCCTCACTCTCTCCATCAGATGATCGCCCACGACTCCGCCTGTGCCTACAGCAAACAAAAAATCTGTATTATTTGTGCATTTTGATCAGCAGTTTCAGCCTTGGTACAGGTCATATAATGGGTAAATTGATTATGAATGTACAGTGGACCCTCAGCTAACGATATTAATCTGTTCCTGAAAGCTCATCGTATGCTGAAATTATCATTAGCTGAATTAATTTTCCCCATAAGAAATAATGGAAATCAAATTAATCCATGTAAGACACCCCAAAGTATGAAAAAAAAAAATTTTTTACCACATGAAATATTAATTTTAATACACACAAACTGACACTTACCTTTATTGAAGATCTGGTGATGATTGATGGGATGGGAGGAGGGAAGAGCGTGGAAGTTGTTAATGTTTGGAAGGGGAATCCCCTTCCATTAGGACTTGAGGTATCAAGTCCTTTTCCGGGGTTACTTCCCTTCTTTTAATGCCACTAGGACCAGCTTGAGTGTCACTGGACCTCTGTCGCACAACATATCTGTCCATAGAGGCCTGTACTTCCCGTTCCTTTATGATTTGTCTGAAGTGGTTAACAACATTGTCATTGTGATAGTCACCAGCACAACTTGCAATAGCTGTGTGAGGGTGATTTTCATCCATAAAGGTTTGCACTTCAAGCCACTTTGCACACATTTCCTTAATCTCTTTCTTCATATCCATAGTAATTCTCACCCTTTTTCCTGCAGGGTTGGCACTAGAAGCTTTCTTGGGGCCCATGGTGACTTATTTTGCAGGTACAATCACTAAAAACGCTGTGATAATATGAAATGTTCCGATTGTATGTGTGGATGCGACCGCACTGGCCGGCTTATAAACACTGGCACCCACGGGACAACTGAGGCGCGCTCAGGCCACATGTGGACGCGTCTTGAACGAATCACGTAGGGTGAGTTTTTTAGCATTAGCCGAGGCAAAATTTTTGTGCAAGAATGGTATATAATACCAACAAGATGAAATTAAGACACATGTGCAACATCTGGGTATCTTTATTGTAGACGTTTCGCCATCCAGTGGCTTTATCAATACAAATTCCAGGACATAACTTGAAGACAGTAGGACTATATACAGAAGATGAGGTAATCAGTCCCTCAACCTTGGAGTAGGTGCGAAGAGCACCATAGTCGTGGAGAATCTCCACGACTATGGTGCTCTTCGCACGTACTCCAAGGTTGATGGACTGATTACCTCATCTTCTGTATATAGTCCTCCTGTCTTCAAGTTATGTCCTGGAATTTGTATTAATAAAGCACTGGATGGCGAAACGTCTACAATAAAGATACCCAGATGTTGCACATGTGGCAAAATTTTTGCGTTAAAATGTATCGTATGCTGGATTTAACATAAGGTGATGCCATCGTTAGCTGAGGGTCCACTGTATAGGCATGATCATGACTCTTGGTTACACAGCCTCTCCTTACTTAGCGACGTACTCATTTACTGATGGCTTAGAGTTACGACGGGCTCTCTGACCATTATGCATACCTATATAATGTATATTAGAGCTGATTTTCTCTATTCTGTTTATTACAATATACAGTACACTACTGTATAAACATTTAAAAATATACCAGAAATGTTATAAATGGTGCAAAGGTGACATTAAAACAATATCAAAGATGGTAGACACAAACCCACTATCAGTATAGTATGCTCCTCATTTAGCGACGAATTTGTTTACTGACGTGGTCTTAGAAACGGAACTCTGTCGTTAAGTGAGGCGAGGTTATATTAAAAACTACTGAAATCTAAATATATAAAAAATCTTGGTATCTGCATTTTTTGAATTGAGAAGAAATATTATAGAATCAGTACAAACTACCTTTCCCTTAAAAGTCACCAAACATGTTTGCAGATACCCCAATGATTAAAACGACCACAGCAAAACCCAAAAGGCATACTATAACGTTGAAGTGCATTTCAAAATCAGTGGTATGACGAGTTCAAAGACGAGTATGATTTTCTGCAAGTTGGTATCCATGGGCGAGGCAAGCGATATTGTAAAAAATTAAAAATACTGACCTAGTACGGTATTAAACTTCACAATCTGTACATTATTTCTTTAATAATGATAAACTAACCTGCGGTGACCTCGAGAATCCACAGAAGACTGGCTATCTACACTGGAGGTTCGCCGAGACACCCCATAGGTGTGAGACGCAGGGGTTGCAGAGTGGACAGACCTAGGCGATTCTCCTCGAGACCTGTGTTCTCCATTTCTTCCTCCTATAAGTGTGACTGTGCCACCAGCTGTCACACCAGCTGGGTAAGGTGCCGAGCGAGTGCTACGGGGGGAATCA
This sequence comes from Cherax quadricarinatus, assembly GCF_038502225.1. NCBI lineage: Eukaryota > Metazoa > Arthropoda > Malacostraca > Decapoda > Parastacidae > Cherax > Cherax quadricarinatus. Next base: position 33,570,197 of record NC_091304.1, on the reverse strand, counting down.
CTACGAGGTGCTAAAGTCATGGAAGTGCTGCGATACATGTGTGATACTCTGATGAAAAAGAACAAGGTACTCATATATCATTCACATTGAGAGATTAAATATCAACTTGGAATTTCAATATATATATACATTTACATACAGTTCAAAACAAAGAAAACTGTTTAAGTTGTACTGAGAGAGCACTTACGTAGCAACAGGCGTAGGCAACTGTATGGTGTTGCGCGTCTCAGGCTTCACTTCTACATCCTCCACACGTGGAGCTGCAAAGTTTTTACAAACAAATTTAGTTATTATAGTGTGTTTCTGTGTTTTAACAGTTTTGCAATGATACCATCAATTTACGTGATTCAATAAATACACTGACACGAGGCACAAAAAACCTTCTGACATCAATTCTCTTGTATTCATTGTAACTCATTTAATGACCATAAGTACTGTTATTGTCTTATTAATTATAAGTTAATTTTAAGTTTGCCCAAAATGCTCTGCATATAAAGGGGCTTTTGGCATGTACACCCAATTATTATATTTCTTTGTACAAACATGTATCATGTCAAATAAAATATTATTATTATACTGTATTATTATCATTATTATTAATGCCAGGATAACAGACCTCAATCTACAGTACCTAGTTTCTAATCCAATATATTATATTCCTTTACAGAATTACAGATTAAGGTAAAGTCTCAACAAATATACTGTATATTAAATAATACCTCTGTGTATATGAATTTTTGGTTTACAAAACTTAAAGTTCCAACTCAATTTATGCAGACTTGCCTTTTGTTATTATCCAGCAGCGGAAAGCCTCTGTTATGGCATGGATAACAGAAAGACATGTTAAATATTTATAAAGAAATTATAAAAAAAATTTACTTTTAAAAAACTGTGCTTTTGTTTGTAGAGGCATTGTCTTCCCAAAACTAAAGAGGCCACAACAGAGTAATAGCCCATGGCCAACAGCATCCTCTGATCCACACACCAAAAGCATTGAGAAAATGCAGATTGGGATTATTGCCCAAACTATAAAAATTATATTAAAAAAATCCCCTCCCTTATAAAGAACTTAAAACATCAGTATCATGTCAAGAGGATCAATGAAATAATGGAGATATTAAAGACTTGGAAAACACATTCCCAAATCCTGGGCACAAGTATATTTGCAAATTTCAAAGAAACTGTACCAACTAAAGATAAACCATACCACGGACAGGGATAGAACCCACGATCAGTCTCTCAAAACTCCAGACCGTCACGGGTTCTATCCCCGTCCGTGGTATGGTTTGTTTGCAATCGTGTCATTACAATTTTGTGAGTCATGCTGCTAACTAAAGATCTCCAGATCTCTGATAGTTAACAAATTAAATGGCTTCTTCTCAACTATAGGATCAAACTTGACCACAACTCCCAAACCCTAGTTAGTGATGAAGTCAGTGATAATCACCCAAGTTCTCTATAGATCTTAACACACCAGCTGTTTCCCACAAAGGTAGGCTCAATTGACCCACAAAATAGGTAACACATACATCCAATTGCTGTCTTGCCAGAAGGGTGCAGATGTCACAGTTTGGAGACCCTGGAAGACCCTCCAAACTGCAACATTCCCACCCATTCCTCAGAGCACACACACTGTATTTTCCACCTCAAAAACTCAAGTCTGGCTAATTGGTTTTCCTGATTTTTTTTAACGCTGTGGTCTTCTCCCACTCATCAATCAGAGAAGGGTAGCAACATCATAGCTTTGATGCCCCTCCAAAATGCAACATTCACCACCACCTCCTTAACCCTCAAACTGTCCAAACATAGATCTACGCTTTTTCAACATTTGAAAGTAATCTGTCTGGACAGTTTAAGGGTTAAGATTGGTGGCACTGTACTTCCCATCTCCAGAACTCAAGTCTGGCTAATCAGTTTCCCTGAATACTGTACCTTCATAAATGCTATTTTGCTCATATGCCAAAAGAACATCAAATCATAAAAAGCACTTGGGGATTCCAAACTGGTGCTGCATACTCCAGTATGGGCCTGATGAACACGGTGTACAGTGTCTTGAACGTGTGTGTGTATGTGTGCATGTGTGTGTGCTTGCATGTGTATTTGTGTACTCATATATGTGTGAGTGCTTGTGGTCGTGTGTGTATGCATACTTGTGTGTGTACTCTAACTGTGGTTGCAAGGGTCGGGACTCAGCTCCTGGCCTGCCTCTTCACTAAGTGCTAGTAGGTCTTCTCTCTCCCTGTTCCATGAGCTTTTTCATACCTCATCTTAAAGCTATGTATGGTTCCTGCCTCCACTACCTCACTTGCTAGGCTACTCCACTTCCTGACTACTCTATGACTGAAGAAATACTTCCTAACATCCCTTTGACTCATCTGGGTCTTCAACTTCCAATTGTGACCCCTTGTTTCTGTGTCCCCTCTCTGGAACATCCTGTCTCTGTCCACCTTGTCTATTCCACGCAGTATTTTGTATGACGTTATCATGTCTTTCCTAACCCTCCTGTCCTCCAGTGTCATCAAGCCAATTTCCCTTAACCTTTCTACATAGGACATTCCCCTTAGCTCTGGAACTAACCTTGTCGCAAACCTTTGCCCTTTCTCTAATTTTTTGACATGCTTGATCAAGTGTGGGTTCCAAACAGGTGCTGCATACTCCAGTATGGGCCTGACGTACACAGTGTACAGTGTCTTGAACGATTCCTTACTGGAGTCTACCTGGAGAGAGTTTCGGGGGTCAACGCCCCCGCGGCCCGGTCTGTGACCAGGCCTCCTGGTGGATCAGCGCCTGATCAACCAGGCTGTTGCTGCTGGCTGCACGCAAACCAACGTACGAGCCACAGCCCGGCTGATCAGGAACTGACTTTAGGTGCTTGTCCAGTGCCAGCTTGAAGACTGCCAGGGGTCTGTTGGTAATCCCCCTTATGTGTGCTGGGAGGCAGTTGAACAGTCTCGGGCCCCTGACACTTATTGTATGGTCTCTTAACGTGCTAGTGACACCCCTGCTTTTCATTGGGGGGATGGTGCATCGTCTGCCAAGTCTTTTGCTTTTGTAGTGAGTGATTTTCGTGTGCAAGTTCGGTACTAGTCCCTCTAGGATTTTCCAGGTGTATATAATCATGTATCTCTCCCTCCTGCATTCCAGGGAATACAGGTTTAGAAACCTCAAGCGCTCCCAGTAATTGAGGTGTTTTATCTCCGTTATGCGCGCCGTGAAAGTTCTCTGTACATTTTCTAGGTCGGCAATTTCACCTGCCTTGAAAGGTGCTGTTAGAGTGCAGCAATATTCCAGCCTAGATAGAACAAGTGACCTGAAGAGTGTCATCATGGGCTTGGCCTCCCTAGTTTTGAAGGTTCTCATTATCCATCCTGTCATTTTTCTAGCAGATGCGATTGATACAATGTTATGGTCCTTGAAGGTGAGATCCTCCGACATAATCACTCCCAGGTCTTTGACGTTGGTGTTTCGCTCTATTTTGTGGCCAGAATTTGTTTTGTACTCTGATGAAGATTTAATTTCCTCATGTTTACCATATCTGAGTAATTGAAATTTCTCATCGTTGAACTTCATATTGTTTTCTGCAGCCCACTGAAAGATTTGGTTGATGTCCGCCTGGAGCCTTGCAGTGTCTGCAATGGAAGACACTGTCATGCAGATTCGGGTGTCATCTGCAAAGGAAGACACGGTGCTGTGGCTGACATCCTTGTCTATGTCGGATATGAGGATGAGGAACAAGATGGGAGCTAGTACTGTGCCTTGTGGAACAGAGCTTTTCACCGTAGCTGCCTCGGACTTTACTCTGTTGACGACTACTCTCTGTGTTCTGTTAGTGAGGAAATTATAGATCCATCGACCGACTTTTCCTGTTATTCCTTTAGCGCGCATTTTGTGCGCTATTACGCCATGGTCACACTTGTCGAAGGCTTTTGTATCGAAATGTTATTCTCAGGTTTGCCAAGCGCCCATATGCTGCAGCAGTTATCTGGTTGACGTGTGCTTCCAGAGACATGCTCGGTGTTATACTCACCCCAAGATCTTTCTCCATGAGCGAGGTTCGCAGTCTTTGGCCACCTAGCCTATACTCCGTCTGCGGTCTTCTTTGCCCTTCCCAATCTTCATGACTTTGCATTTGGCGGGGTTAAATTCGAGAAGCCAGTTGCTGGACCAGGTGTCTAGCCTGTCCAGGTTTCTTTGAAGTCCTACCTGATTCTCATCTGATTTAATTCTCCTCATTAACTTCACATCATCTATGAACAGGGACACTTCTGAGTCTAACCCTTCCATCATGTCATTCACATATACCAGAAATAGCACTGGTCCTAGGACTGACCCCTGTGGGAACCCCCTTGTCACAGGTGCCCACTGTGATACCTCATCACGTATTATGACTCATTGCTGTCTCCCTGTCAGGTATTCTTTGACCCACTGCAGTGCCTTTCCTGTTATACCTGCCTGATCCTCTAGCTTCTGCACTAATCTCCTGTGAGGAACTGTGTCGAAGGCCTTCTTGCAGTCCAAGAAGATGCAATCAACCCACCCTTCTCTCTCATGTCTTACTTCTGTTACTTTATCATAAAACTCCAGTAGGTTTGTGACACATAATTTGCCTTTCATAAATCCGTGCTGGTTGGCTTTTATACTTTTGTTCCATTCCAGGTGCTCCCACCACTCTCCTGATAATCTTCTCCATGACTTTGCATACTATGCACGTCAGTGACACTGGTGTATAGTTTAGTGCCTCTTTCCTGTCTCCTTTTTTTAAATATGGGTACTACATTTGCCATCTTCCATACCTCAGGTAGTTGCCCAGTTTCAAGGAATATGTTGAAGATTGTGGTTAGTGGCACACACAACATTTCTGCTCCCTCTCGAAGGACCCACAGGGAGATGTTGTCTGGTCCCATTGCCTTTGTGGTATCAAGGTCTCTTAGCAGCTTCTTCACCTCCTCCTCAGTTGTGTGTGTGTCATCCAACACTTGTTGGTATATTCCTTGTTGGCATCCCCCTCTGTTCTGTCCACCCAGAGGTCTTCCTGTCACCACTGTAAATACTTCCCTAAATCTCATGTTGATCTCCTCGCATACCTCTTGATCACTTCTGGTGAGTTCCCCACCTTCTTTCCTCAGCCTGATCACCTGGTCTTTGACTGTTGTCTTCCTCCTAATATGGTTATACAGCAGTTTCGGGTCAGACTTGGCTTTCGATGCTATGTCGTTTTCGTACTGTCACTGGGCCTCCCCCCTTATCTGTGCATACTCATTTCTGGCTCTTCAACTAGTCTCTATTTTCCTGGGTCCTTTTCCTCCTGTACCTTTTCCCTTCACTGGTGCACTTTGTTTTTGCCTCCCTATGCCTTCAGGTAAACCAAGGACTCGCTTTGGTCTTCCCATTATTTCTATTCCCCTTGGGAACAAACCTTTCCTCTGCCTCCCTGCATTTTGTTGTTACGTATTCCATCATTTCATTTACTGAATTTCCTGCCAATTCTCTGTCCCATTGAAACTCCTGCAGGAAGTTCCTCATACCTGTGTAGTCCCCCCTTTTATAGTTTGGCTTTTCCCATCCAACTCCTGTTACCCTCTCCACTTGTAACTCTACTATGTATTCAAAACACACAACCATGTGATCACTAGCTCCAACGGGCCTCTCAATGTCTGAACTGCTCAGGGTGAACACAAGGTCCAGTCTTGCTGGTTCATCCTCCCTTCTCTCTCTGGTAGTGTCCTTAACATGTTGATACACGAGGTTTTCCAGTACCAAATCCATCATCTTGGCTCTCCATGTTTCGGGACCTCCGTGTGGCTCCAGGTTTTCCCATTCGATCTCCCTGTGGTTGAAATCGCCCATAACCAGTAACGTTGCTCTGCTCGAGTGAGCTTTTCTTGCCACCTTGGCTAGTGTGCCCACCACTGCTCTGTTGCTCTCTTCATATTTCTCTCCTGGCCTCCTGAAGTTCTGTGGTGGATTATACATCACTGCAATGGCTACCTTATGTTCCCCAGACTGAAGTGTACCTACTATGTAATCCCTTCCTTCAATCTTGTCCATGCCTTCCATTTCCTCAAATCTCCATCGTTTTTTGCTCCTCCTATCTTTCCTCAGGATCTGATACCCTGGTGGGAAGATTGCG